>NW_017307011.1:44445-61111 GCF_000935625.1 Nanorana parkeri
TCACTTTTCGCCTGGGGCCCGCGCCCCTGCTCCGCCCCCCCGGTTGTTACGCCACTGCTCACACAAACATGCAGAATCGCGTGAACAAATACGCCTGTCGCTTGAAATAGTCCCTGAGCTTCTTTTGTCACGCATATCAGCTCGTTTTGCTCCGTAGACTTTTTGCGCAATTCCGCGCGTTTTTATGCACATTTCAGCAGCTGAGCCTGAAAACAAGCTACAAAAACGTGCTGACATACGAACAGAAAACTCCTGTAATATGCGCTGAAATGCACATAAACACCATGCAGAAGTGTGCTAAAACGCACTAAAACAGAGCTGAAACACTGTTGCCCCGGTGTGAATGGGGCCTCAGGGGGCCCAAAGGGATGGTCTTCCCTGTTGGGGCAAATTAGACCACAATATATCAGTTTTTTTGCCTTCCTCTGGATCAAATGTGGGTTTTGGGTTCTTTGGATGCAGGTTTAGTTTTCTCTATTGGTTTAACACAACTGACATTGGCTTTTTTGCATTTTCATGACCTTTTCTTTCTTTTGTACTTGTTTTCTAGAGAAAAGCCTTGAGCTGACAATAAAATACATACAGTATAGACAGGCCATAACGCCTGACAACATGATTCAAACTACAGCTGTGTGCGAGGGTGAGAATGGAGCCACCCTGCTGGTACAAACCGTGACTACATTGAAGAACCCGGCACTGCTGTTTCGGGTAGGACTTCTCGGCTATTCTCAATTTTCTTACTACATTACAGTGGTCGGCGGTACAATAAGGGGGTCTATTTAAAAAACAGAGATGGCAGAGATGAACAGAGGGTGGTGCTATACAAATGTGCATTGCGCTCCTCTGACTTCCAACTTGTGTGATAAGAATGAATGCAAGTAAAAAGTCTCCAGGAGAGTCTTGTCATGTGACCTGTCAGGCACAAGAATGGCTCTCCACCTACGATGGAGTCTTCTCTGTTGTTTAGGATTCCACGGGCTGCATACCACAGACCACATTTTATGAATGGCAGACCGTGATGTGTAGAATGCAAAGTACAACCGAGGGCAGATAGAGCCGTTCCCTGTTATAAACAAATCCCTTATTTATCCATATTGAGAGGAAGGGAAGTAGGCACTATAGCCATGTTTTCCCAAGCAATGGAATATGTAATCACAATCACAAATCTCATTTAGCATGTTATGTCATAGCAAAATTAATTTTCAATTATTTTTTTAAATCTGCAGCTTTCATTAGAATAAAAACTGGTGATCCTGCCACGAAAGCCCTTGTTCAGGCACTTCCTGTTATAGGGTGATAGTGCTTTGTTTGAACTTCCTAACTAAGCTCCTGCATTGACGCCCTGTCAGCAGGCTTACGATGGGAACTACAAGTGGCTGTGCCACACATTACACAGAGACATGGCCTACAGTTGTCAACATCAGGAAATCCCCCCTGGGAAGTTTCATGCCTGCATTTCAGCAGCAACGAAGGATGAAATAAAATATAAAAATAAAAGTATTTAACAAACAATTGCAATTGGCTCTAATACATATTGCCTTAGCACTCTTAATGTTATTTACTCTGGGTTATCTGTACTTGAAAGGAGCATTATGGGGAGAGTGAAATACGCTCATCCCCATACTAAGACACTGAATCTGTCACACGTCAGCTCTATAGATCGAGAACTGAGCGATCACATACCACCGGCTCAGTGCCTGATCTTCTCCCTGCAGAGAGTGGTGACTGTCAATCACACCCTGCAGGGATCCCCACCTCCTCTCTTTACTTCAGTGCTGACTGGAGGGACGGACAGAGGAAATAGTTTCTGTAGTCCAGAGAGATAGGAATCATAAGAGTGCAGCACAGGTAGAGAGCACACAAAATTACTAGCTCACAAAATTTCTGTCATGATCAACAGGTATTTTTCTGCACTTATTAAACATAACAAAATGCTTTCAATTGTATATTTAACAGACAACAAGGGAGAAAATAGGTTTATTGTTGGGGGTTTACATACATTTTAAATTGTATATATTAGTTTGCTACCATGATACCAATAATATTACTACAGATTGTATATTTATTTTATTCATAGACTATTGAAGACGTCAAATTAAACAAAACTTCAAAAGTGGATGTTATATTTACTAATCCAAGTAAAGAAGAGGTCTGTAACAGTGTTTTGATTGTAGAGGGGAGTGGCCTTTTGAGCGACCAACTGTTTATTAAGTGAGTATAAATATTTTTTAGAAAATGTAAAAGAAAAAGACCACTTATGACTGTAATAATGCATATTATATTTTTATATTATCCTGGCCAATGCCAGTCATGGTAGGCTGTTTAACCTGCACTGATTGGACAGGACAATTTCCAGGAATGTCTAAAATTAAGTGGTCTATCATATGCAAACCATTTTTCCATGTTAAAGGAAGCTGACATTTTGTTTAGCCAGTCTTGTGATTTACACACCTCTGCTATAAATCTTCGGGATCAGATTTACAGCGTGTCTGCTCACCGGGGAAATGTATTGCCAATTTGATGCAGGTGACACAGGGATCTGCAAAAGCAGTCCACGAAAATCAGTTGTCTCTTCCTTCGCAATACAGTGGAGCATATGGATCTGAATCACAAGACTTGCACAGAATTTCAAATCCCTTCACAAGAAAAATAGTTCAGAATTATAAAGCTGAGCTCCAGGCAAAACCGAGCTTTGGAAAGAATGGAGAAGTTGAAGGGTTTGTCTGTTTTGTACTGCTATCTGCCTCCCAACTGGGGAAATTTCCCTTCAATATACAGTTTGCATGCATACATACATACTCATTTATTTTCGTTTTAATCTTTGCTCATGTAGATAATTACTACTGTAGGTATACAGATTAGTTAGAGCTACAGTCAAGTAAACCAACACATACAGACACTGCAAAATTTGACCTTGGCATCTAGGCAGAGCCGGCGCTACAACACAGGCAGCACAAGCGGCCACTTGAGTGCACTGGTGGGGGAGGGCAGAAAAACACCACCTCCCTCCCATACATAGGAGCAGTGGCATGGGCGGGGCTCTGAGCTGCAGTTTCCTATATTCAGAGCCCCGCCCCCATCTCTCTCTGCTGTGTGCTCTCGCCGGATTCCTGTTGGAAGCCTGCACTGTCCCGGCCGAGTTATTAACATATGAATGGACGGCTGTATTTGCATATCAATAAGCCATTCATATTGAAAATATCCATTCATATGTAAATATCACAACTAATTGATATGCAAATCAACGCCCCTCTGCTGTTAAGAAACAAAAACTAGCCTGAAGACTGCAAGAAAAAGGAATGTTTAAGTATGTGTATGGTCAATACTTTCGTTACATTGGCGGTCATTGTGAATACTTTTGTTACATTGGCGGTCGTTGTGAATACTTTCATTACATTGGCGGTCATTGTGAATACTTTTGTTACATTGGCGGTCATTGTGCATACCTTTGTTACATTGGCAGCAATTGTAAATACTTTCATTACATTGGCGGTCATTGTGAATACTTTCATTACATTGGTGGTCATTGTGAATACTTTGTTGCATTGGCGTCATTGTAAATATCTTTGTATACATGGATATCACAGATATCCTATTAGTTTTGGAGTGCTGCTTTATGGGATGTCTTTGAAGGGCTAGCGCTACCATAAGACGGCCTAAGGGTGCCGGGGGGTGGGGGGGGGCAGAAAAAATGCACCTTCGCCTCTGTAGGCAAAAATCCTTGCACCGGCCCTGCATCTAGGCTTCGATGGCCTTTGGGCATTGAGGGCTAAAGCGGTTTGTAATACCAAAGTATCTCTCTATAATAATCTGTCAACTTACTAATTAAACTTTCTTTTTTTTTCTTCTAGGTTACAAATTCTGAAACCAAATGAAAGAACTACAATGGTGTTTGATATCACCCCATACAGACAGGGTGAGGGAAGTCTCCTAGCAGATTTCTCCTCCAAGAAGTTCCCAAATGTTAAAGGCTTTCAATCGGTTCCAGTGACTAAATCATAAAAAGCGATACCTCCCGAGAGAAGAGAAGATACAGGGCAGTTAGAAACCTCATATGTTGATGGCACACAGAAGCAGCACCATGCACAATGATTTTCAAGCATATTGTAATCTGCATTTAATTCTAAATAAACTGAAACGCTAGTTTATTGATTAAGAAAAAGTTGTATATTTGATTGGAGGTTTAAAAAGCAAGTGTTGGCTTCCAGAAAGTTGCCATGATAACAGGCTAGTATTGGAATGTCCCAAGAAATGAAGGCAGAGGTATTCCTAAAGGAAAGTCACAAAGTCTGAGGAAGACATAAAAAAGTGTACATAAAGCCGAACGATTATTTTAATTTTATTTTTTTTCCCCCTCACCCCCTGTAACTGTAAAATGTTGGATTTCCCATAGCCTTCTGGTAATGATGACAGTGGTTCTGACTAGACATGTGCAATTCGTTTCTTTCCGAATCGAAATTCGGACGAATTTTCGAAAATTCGGACATTCGGATGTATCCGAATTCCGAATTACAGACATAACGAATGCAAACGAATCCGAATTTCCATTTCCGAAATTCGGTAGCGTTAGTTCGAACGTTCGTTTCATTTTCTGTTCTTATTCTTTTCTTATTCGTTTCTTATTCGTTTCGTTTGTTGGAGCAAAGTGACATTAGAGAAGGAGAAAAATATTTTTCCCCCTTCAAATGTCACTTTGCTGCAAACGAACGAACGAAACGAATAAGAACAGAAAACGAAACGAACGTTCGAACTAACGCTACCGAATTTCGTCCGAATCCGAATTGACTTTCACACCCGAATCCCGAAAAACGAAATAACACATATCCGAATTTAAAACGAAACGAAACAAATTTTTTGGCAGTGCACATGTCTAGTTCTGACTATGGCCACCAGAACAATTCTAGACAGTGAATCTTTGGATGTACCGTGGTACCGAACAGAATAGCAAATCAATGAGAATAGTGTTTAAAAAAGTTTAAAAAATATGTTTAAAAATGTAAATGAATTTTTTTTTAAAAGAAAAAAATGATTAAAAAATGGGTGGAGCTAGCAGTGACAGCTAGCTCTGCCCAAATGTTTCCTATTGGCTAGCACCTGCTAGAGTCTTCTAGCAGGTCCCGGCCAATGAATAACTGGGCAGAGCTGGCTGTGATGTCAGGGGCGGCTCCACCCAGTTGTTAATGTTTAATGACAGATCAGTGTCCCCAGGTCATTTGGGGACGCTGATCTGTCATTACAACTGGGCGGTCCGTGAGGTCACGGCAATCCGTGAGGTCACGGCTGGCACCGCCCAGCTGTCATTTGCGGGGTTAAAGGCCGGTCTTCGGCAGGCCGTTCGCCCCGCTTCAGGTATCACATCGGCTCAGTCGAATCGAAGCCTATGCCTTCGGCTCGGCTGAGCCACTCGACTGCCTTCGGCTGCTGTAGGGCTATAGTGAATAGCCCGTAAAGCAGCCCTTCAGTTCAGCTCCAGTGGCCGAAGAGAGCCGAAGGATCAGCCAAAGCTACGGCTGGATCCTTCGGCTCCTCTGTGAATAACCTCCTAAAATTTTGTGTGGCTTCCCTGCGGGTACTCCAGTTTTCTCCAACACTCCAAGGACATGCGGGAAAGTTAATTGACTCCTGTCTAAATTTTCCCTGTATGTGTAGATTGTAAGCTCGAGGTCAGGGACATGATGTGAATGTGCAGCATGTAAAGTGATGCGTAAATTGTCAGCTCTATATAAATATTTGTACAGGCAGTCCCTGGGTTACGGACGTCTGACTTACGGACAATCCGTACTTACGAACCGAGGTCCACAGTTCTCCTAAATGTACCAGCAGCCACCGATACATTTAGGAGAACTGTGGCAGCAGCGGCCTGTGTCCCTTCAAATCCCCGCTGCTCTCCCCGCCTGTGTTGGCGGGGGCACAGACCTCTGCATTCCTCCGCTGCCCCCGGTACCTCCGCTTCTTCTTCTTCTTCCGGCCCGTCCGCACCTCCTCTTCTGCCAGTCCGTCTGCTCCTCTTCCCGTGTCCGTCCGCTTCTCCCCGTCCATCCGCTCCTCTTCTCCCGGTCCATCCGCTCCTCTTCTCCCGGTCCTCTGCTCCTCCGCTCCCCGGTATGGCTGCTTCTCCTCTGCCCCGCCCCCCTGCCTCTTCATCTGCAGGCTGGGAGCCATACCCAGCCTGCTATTGGATATTGTAAAATGCAATAGCCAATAGCAGGCTACCTATTGCACCCACCCACTGTCTGCTGTCAATCAGCATGGGAGTACCTGATAGATAACTTTCTCCTTCAGGTCCCTCCTCTGCTGATTGACAGCAGGCAGATGCAATAGCCAGCCAGCTATTGGCTATTGCAATTTGAAATATCCAATAGCAGGCTGGCTATTGCTCCCAGCATTAAAATTAAAAAAATAAAAAAAGGTTTAAAAAATAAAAACATTTAAAAAGACAAATAAAAATTTTTTAAAAGTTAAATAAATAAAAATTAAAAATGCAAACAAATAAAAAAAATAAGTTTATAAAATAAAATTAAAAATAGAAAAAAACTTTTTTTGGTGTGTCATTTTAAATAAAACATTTTTTAAAATTATATTATAATCTTCTGAACAATGGGAACAGACAGCAAATCAAATGTGACCGTTCCCTATGCTATCCAAAACGAAAAAAAAAAATTTTTAGCTGGAGTTACACTTAAAAAATGTACCTGTTCCAACTTACATACAAATTCAACTTAAGTACAAACCTACAGTCCCTATCTTGTATGTAACCCGGGGACTGCCTGTAATAATAATAAATACAATTTAAGCCCAATATGTATGCTATCGGATGTCATCTACACTTTACTGCTCATATACACATGTAAGTGATGGTCAGACAGTAAAAAGACAATAGACCTTTAACATTTAGCCCATTTCTTATATCTATAAGAGTCAGTTCACAGATATCAACACCACAATTGTATATATTGACGTCCAGCCGTAGCTCATCCACCCACTCCAAAGTTACCAAAAAACAATAATAATACTCCAACTCAATTAAACGCAAATACTCGTCAGATTCAGCACTCACCAGAAACTTAAACACGCATTTCTGAAGGTCTATAAACGCTTGTGTTACGGCCTCCCGATCGTCATTTCCCCTGATATTCGCCTGCAGCAGCAACATTCGCCCGTGCTGTTCTTCCTCCTCCGAGCTCTTTGGCCACTCGAGTTCCAAAGTAGCACAGATTAAAGGGATCAATCCACCTGAGACCTTCCACCTTTCCTCCAGTAAATTTGGCAGGAGCTTGATACAAAAATAAAACCAGCACAGTGTAACTCCGGTATAAGTAAAACCAGGTACAAACACCAGCTCTAGCATGCCTGACATGTTTTGTCCATTGAGTTCAAAGGTAGGGTTGCCACCTGTCCAGGATTCACCTGGATAGTCCGGTTTTGAGTCCTGTGTGTGCTGTTTCCAGGTTTCAGGTCAGCTGAAACCCAGACACAGCACAAACAGCACTCAAAACTCGGACGGTCCAGCTGAATCCGGGACAGGTGGTGTTTTGGACCTGCTCACAAATTAGATCGGATCAAAGGTTCCGTACTTATATCTGCCGCCTGGCCTGATTATATATAGAGTGCACACTCAGAGAAGAAAACCACGCTGAGACGTTAGTCCAGAGTAAGATACTTCTGTTTTTGTTCTTCTGCTTTTACATGGTTTTATTTAGGCAGCTAAACGTGTATATTTAAGCGTAGCATTGCAGAAAAGCATTTTAGTTTATATATTCTAGCTTATCATTGGTTAGATCCATTTATGCATAACTTCCTGCCAAGATGTTTATATCTTTCGTCTTGGGTGTTGTCTGAAGAGGAGGCGCCATCTTAGTTCCTATTTCTAGTGCGTACTTCGGATATGAGGGGGAGGGGGTGCTTGAGCACCAATTTCTGAGTAAGGTTTTGAGCAAGGTAAACAAGAGCAAAGGAGAGCGAAAAGCAAAATAACATATATATTACAATTGATCTATTGAGATAGGCATTTTGTCATAATCATACTTAACCACTTCCATTACAGTGGCAACCCTATTCAAAGGCATAGTGCTGGCTAGACAACAATTTCCTTAAAATACCTAAAAATTGGGGCGCATGCACGCGGCTGTCGATGTCGGACGGTGAGTGAGACGGCTCCGCAGTTCCCTCGGACAAACTCCCCATAAGCAAGGAGCTAACAACTCCCCAACAGCCGAGAACGTTCGCACTACCCTAGACTTACCTCGCGGTATAGAACATGTCTAATACCGGGCAGCGCAGAAACCAGAAATCCCAACAAACGGGGAAACCCATTGCAGAGGCCTTAGCTCGCGCCTCGGCCAAAATGGCGGCCCCATCTACCACACGCACGGCACCTCCACAGGCAATATCTGCATCGAGCAGTGACATGGAGGAAGAGGTACAAGAAGACCCCCGCCAGCAAAAACTATCACACGGCAACCTACTACATCAATTTGACACAATGCTACAAAAGGCACTTCAGGTGACCTCAAAGCAAATCACTGACCATCTTCTGAAGGAAATAAGGGAAATCGGTTAACGTACAGCGGCCCTAGAGGATAGATGTGACGGCATCTCCCACGATCTTGCGGATCAGGGGAAAGAACTGGACAATTTACGAGATGACAACAAAATACTACTGTCCAAGCTTGAGGATATGGAAAATAGATCTCGCAGATCTAACCTCCGCATCAGAGGCCTGCCGGAACACATCACAGACCTGTTCGCCACGGCCCTTGCCTTATTCCAAGAACTGGCTCCGGAGCTCCCAGCGGACCGTCTAGAAATAGACCGCAGAAAAGTGGATGGCCCACCGCGGGATATATTGGTAAAACTCCACTTCTTCCGCACGAAGGAATCACTGCTTGCAGCGGCCCGCACCAAGGCCTCCCAAGCTCCGCTCGTCTTTCAGGGCACGGAGTATCAACTCTTCACGGATCTTGCCCCCTCCACCATAATGAAGAGGAGAGCTTTGAAGCCATGTCTTGAAGTGCTCACTAAATGCCATATCCCTTACAAGTGGGGATACCCTTTTCGCCTACTTTTTTCCTATGGCGGGAAACAACACTCCTGTGGCACACTGGAAGAAACTCATGCCAAGATGGCGGCCCTAGGCCTCACAGACCCCCGCTCGACCGCTCCGGACACACAAAGCACACCTTCCTCTTCCTCCAAACGAAACCGCATCGACTCCTATCCCAACCATTCCGGAGACTCCCGAGGCCCGGCACATAAGATGACACCTCGACCAAGCCCATCAGACTGAACTTTCCGGTAACTAAAAGGTACTCTTCCTTTGCCTCCCTGTCATCCTGGACGGACATTCCACAAGGTGATCTGGAGATATACTCACAGATCTGCACCGTGGAGTCCGGTAATGGTAGCCCCTCATCCCCCCTTGACTCCTGCAATCCTCCGATCTGGCCAGGCTGAGCAGGCATAGGACCCATATTCCATGAGCCTAACAACTACTGTAGGCCGCACCGGCCTCTACCATGGGAAAAGGACTTGCCTCTACGCCAGTCACTCGAGCGGTAGGTGACCTCCAAATGTCGGCCTTGAACACCATTTTTATTGCCGTCATCCCCGGGGTCAGCTCGATTAACCGACAGTTGATTACACCAGCCGACCCTTGCTGCGGACCCACTGCCTAACTAATACCCCGGAATCTCCTCCACACCGGTCCTTTCCACAGTTTTTACAGGAGGTGGGGGTAGTGCTGCCTGGCCTGCCCCAGGGTCTCCCTTTATTGAGTGGGTATACAATCTTACATATCCCTGTAATTCCCCCAATCTTAAACGCACACCGATACTCCTGTTTCTCTTGGCCCATGCAACGGGAATCCCCCTAAGATGTATTAATAACCTTTCAATCATCATCATAACACCCTGAGCTTTGTAGAGCCATTTTTTGTCCCTTCATCCCCTGGGTCCGACCACCAGCACTCCCCACGAAAGCCTCTCACAGTTACTTTACGTTAATATTGTGGTATGCTGTTTTCTATAAAGCAAGATTGTCATAATGAGTTAAGTTGCATGTTCTTAGTTTTACACCGCTGAACTATCTTGGCGTAAGAACGTTATATGTTTGTCCGAGGGAGCATGTCACTGTGCTCCACGACCTTGGGTAGTCAGAGTCCCATTGGACTCTAGATAGATTGAACCGAGTGATAGGTCAACTTATCTCTAATGACCAAGTGGGCTTTATACCCCGAAGGCAGGCAAGCGACAATATCCGCAGGCTCACAATACTTACGCACATTGCCACAACCAATCACATCCCTACTATGCTGCTGTCACTCGACATTAAAAAAGCTTTCGATATGGTGTCTTGGCCTTACCTCTTCAACGTCCTCAGACGTTGGGGATTTGGCCAAAACTTCCTCACATGGATAACTGCTCTATATAACAAGCCTTCGGCTCACGTAAAATACTCTGGCTACCGCTCTCCAATGTTCAATATCTTGCTTGTCCCCGCTTCTATTTGCTTTAGCCCTAGAACCCCTAGCATGCAAAATTCGCTCTTCTTCAGGCGTCACTGGTATCCAATATGCTAACACCACACACAAAATTTGTCTTTTTGCGGACGACGCACTACTTACCCTCACCAACCCGATCATTTCTTTACCAAATCTTGCACAAATTCTTAAACAGTTTGCCTCCATATCAGGTCTCTCAGTCAATGAATCCAAATCCACAGCCCTTAACATCTCCTTACCTCCATCATTAGTGACATCACTACAGGCACAATTCTCCTACCGGTGGTCCACGGGCACACTCCCATACCTGGGCATTAATCTTACCCCATTCTACCATACGCTGTACAAAGCTAACTACCCAGCGATGATCAACAAGCTAACGGGCCTCCTTAACCTGTGGTCAAGCTACCGCCTCTCCTGACTGGGTAGGATAGCAGCAATAAAAATGTCCTTCCTACCGAAAATGTTATATCTGTTCAGAGTCCTACCAGTGGCAGTCCCTTCCTCAGTCCTGCGCCTATTGCAATCCCAGGTATTCCGCTTTATTTGGAATACAAAACGCCCAAGAATCCCTCGCCGAACACTCTATCTCCCAAAAACACAGGGCGGACTAGGAGTCCCCAATTTTGTAAAATACTTTCAAGCTGCACAGATTGGACAACTGACAAAATATCATGCCACGTCTGAAATCCCTAGGTGGGTAGTCCTGGAGGAAGCATTTCTGCCATCCACCTCTACTGCCAACCTTCTCTGGACTCCCTCGAAACGCAGACCCAGCATAACAAACCCCATCACCTCCTTCTCCCTTCGACTCTGGGACTCTATCAACCGCTCCGCTAGACTGATCTCCCCACAACTGCCGCTGCTCTCTTATTTACGCAACCCTGACTTCCCACCAGCCCACTCAAACCCCTCCGCCTTTACACCCTGGGTCATTAAAGATCTTACACACTTCTGGAGGCTCCAAACGACATCAGGAGTAAAATCCTTTCCTTACCTACAAGAACACTTTACCCTTCCACCCAAAGAAATGTTTCGCTATCTCCAAATAAAACACTTCATTCTTCACCAAACACGTGGACACTTACTACATAGCACCTTAAGCCGATTTGAAAAAATATGTCGAGATGATCCTCATGCTCCAGGCACTATCTCAACCATCTACTCGTCGCTTGTTGCAGCCCAACCCGCTCACCCACACTTACATATCCCACTGGGATCAGGATCTGGGGTCTCCTCTTGAAGACGACATGTGGCAAAACTCCTGGCTGAACATAAAGTCCAGCTCGAGATGCTCCAGTTTATTAGAAATCAACTATAAGGTAATGATGCGCTGGTACTTAGTACCCGCGAGGGTAGCTAAATTCAACCTCTCTGCCTCGCCACTCTGTTTCCGGGGATGTCCTGAACTGGAACTGGAAGAACTACCACATTTGGTGGCAGTGCCCGACTGCATCAAAATTTTGGGACCGAATCTTCTCCTTAGTCTCATCTCTATTTAACCTAACTGTTCATAAAGATCCTAAGTTTGCGTTGCTCAACTGCAAACCAGGGGGCCTCTCGAGGTCTGCCTTCAAAATGTCTCTTCACGTCCTAACATCCACAAAAAGGGAGATAGCAAAATCATGGCTCACAAATAAGCTGAGTGTATCCAATGTTAAGAGACACGTCAACTGGGTAATGTCACATGAGAAGAGGACAGCTCAACTTGAACTTACCATGCCCAAATTTGAAAAAATATAGTCAAGCTGGTCCGAGGTATATGCACCATCTGACATCCATCGCCAACTCCTCCTCTTATGAGGATATTCTCATGACGATCTCTCATACTCTAGTTGGATTCCGACGTTTTACCTGACATCTCTACTCCTATCCCACCCTCTCAATCTCTTCCTCATCCCACTTGATCTCTTCTTTTTCAATCTCCTCTTGTGCTCTTCCTTTCCCTCTACTGTATCTCTTTATAAGCATTTATATTAAGATGTAAAGCAGCCCACCTGGATGGTACGGCTCACTCTGAACTTATAAATGGGTGACCTGAACCACCATCTTGATGCTGGACCCCAGTCCCTCATAGGCTGCCTCCTACACCCACCATCTTATCAGCTCGTCTCCCGGACGTGTCCAGAGTGACCAACTCTTTGCTCACACGGTGTACCTTCTTAGTACTTTATAACAAGCACCTTCTGTCAATAAGTCACGAGCAACTCCGTACTGCTGTGTGTTACATTGTTCATGCATACATATGTAATGTATGGTTTGTTATTGCTGTCATTTATCTTCTGTATAATAAAAATTCAGATGAGAAAAAAAAAAAAACCTAAAAATCAACCCCTATCTTACCCAATCCATATTAACCCTTAGTCCTAGTTCAAACCTAGGAGTTTTGCCTCTCAAAGGTAAGCGTAACAAAACGATCAGGACAATGAATTACATTCATTTCTATGGCCCCTGTTCATACCTGAGTGTTTTGTCACAAGCAGAAAGACGCCTGTTGATAGAAAATGTACATGAGCTACTTTTTGGCAGATTACAACACTTTTTGGTCCCATAGATGTCAATGGAAAACTTTGTGTTACAAAACACGTGACAAAACCCTCAGATGTAAACAGGGCCCATAGAAATGAATGGGATTCCTTGTGTTGTGTGTTTTGTCACGCTGTAAACCTAATACATACATACTGTAACATCTCTTATAAACATAATTTAAAACATCATACAATATCCATTACACATATTCCCACAGATTTTGAAAACATGATAAAATATACAAATGTATAATCGTGCATAGAGTATATTGTACGATAATTGACACCTGGTATTTCCAGGTGGTCTCTCATCCAAGTACTAACCAGGCCCAACCCTGCTTAGCTGCTGAGATCAAACAGGATCTAGATTATTTCCGAAATATACCTAAGGGTTATAAAACCAGGTGGATACCAGCTGGGCGCTGACGAGTACAGGCATTGCCAATACTTTTAGATCTATCTAGGTCAGGGGTCAGCAACCTTAAACACTCAAAGAGCCATTTGGACCCATTTCCCACAGAAAAAAAAACACCGGGAGCCACAAAACCCTTTTGGCATCTAAAATGATGATAACACTGCATATATCGTTTTTTAGCTTTATGCTATGTATAGCATGTACTGTATATAGGTATATGTGGGCTTCGTAACGCACTGGACTTAGGGCTTCGTAACGCACTGGACTCAGGGCTTCGTAACGCACTGGACTCAGGGCTTACCCGAGACCCCGCAGAGCCCACCTGAGAGTGACCCTGCAGAGCACAATGTAGACCCTGCACTGCCGCATATTCTACCAGGGGGGGTGCCCAGACCGGACCTCACTGGGCCCCCCCACAGCCTCAGGCCCTGAGGCCCTGGTGGTAGATCCACCCCTGGACAGGGAGCCGCAGCAGAGGGATGAAAAAGCTACATGCGGCTCCGGAGCCGCAGGTTGCTGACCCCTGATCTAGGTGCACCAGTGCTGTATGATTGGGATCATTGGGCAGAACCCCTAAATGAAACAATTCAAATCTATATCTACATGCATCCCATATGATTTCAGTGTATTTAATGTATGGATGCAGAATGCCTCCCATCTTTGTTTCAATAATTATAGATATGTTCATTTATTTAATCTACGGGTAGTGCGGCCAATGTGTCCTTACAGACATTCTAAAACATATATCACATATCTACTGCCACATTCATGAACACTTGTATGTCCATACCTCTCAATGGTCTAGGATTCCGTGGTACTGTGCAGGAATTCCACCAAAATCTTGGCGTTCTGTGAATCCAGGCTATGTCCCAGAGCCAAGTACTAGAAAGCAGTGGACCTTGGTGGCAAGTCTCAGTAAGTATGGAGCTTTCATGGGGGAAGTACATTTTTTACTCACTTTTTGCTCCTCCAGGAAGCAAAGGAAAATCTTCACAATGAGGACACAGACAGCAATTAAAGGCTCTTACCCATCCCACTCTATCCAAACAAATCTATATCGCATCCTGGCCACCTTCCTGTGTTCAGGGTCGGGAGGGTCCATGGTGGTGCATTTAAGTCAATGGCACTGCAGACACTCCCCCCGCCCTCACCAGAACACATGACACATCAATGTCTGCGTTCCGGTCTAGTGCGATCTGAAAAAATTGTGCATGCAGCATTTTTTTAGATCACACTGGATCGGAAAGCAGGCATTGATGTGCCATGCATTCCGGTTCAGGCGATTGCACTGCAGGAGGAGAGCGTGCCCCTGAACGCAAGAAACCAGCTTGGATGCAATACAGTGCATTCTAGCAGCTAATCGCACTGGAACAGACTGTCAGTGGTGTGAACAAGCTCTAAATTACTCTGGGAGTCTTGTCTGTGTCTGTCAGAGCCTTACAATGCTTTATGGGACTTGTAGTTTGAAAACAGCTGGAGTGCCAAGGTTGCCTAGCCCTGTGATAGAACATTGATTAGCCAATAGAGCAGTGTTCCCAAACCAAGCTTCCCTTGTGACAGCTGAACAAGGATCGAGATTTGTAGGATTAGCTGGCAGGGTGGGGATAAGAACAATTAAAAGTGCTTTTTATTGCTCACTGACATTATGAACTTTGCACGATATTCTAATTATTCGAGTTTCACCTGTATATATATAACCTCTATTTGTTGAGCATAGGTCTACTTCTTTTTTAAATTCTTAATTCTGAACACAGAGGTACATGCAAAAATACATGTGTAGCGCCCATCACCTTTTGTGATGTGACTACCATGCATTTAGTGATATGCCAGGGCTGTAGACAGTAGACATGTGCGATTCGTTTCGTTCCGAATCGAAATTTGGACGAATTTTCGGAAATTCGGACATTCGGATGTATCTGAATTCCGAATTACAGATATATAACGAAAAAACGAATCCGAATTTCCATTTCCGAAATTCGGTAGCGGTAGTTCGAACGTTCGTTTCGTTTTCGTTTCTTATTCGTTTCTTATTCGTTTCGTTCGTTGGAGCAAAGTGACATTAGAGAAAATATTTTTTCCCCCTTCAAATGTCACTTTGCTGCAAACGAACTAACGAAACGAATAAGAAACGAATAAGAACAAATGAAACGAACGTTCAAACTACCGCTACCGAATTTCGTCCGAATCCGAATTCCGAATCCGAATTGACTTTCACACCCGAATCCCAAAAAACGAAATTACACAAATCCGAATTTAAAACGAAACGAAACTAAACAAATTTTTTGGCAGTGCACATGTCTAGTTGACAGCCTGGCTGTATTTGTAGCAGCAAGTACATGGTTAATTTCCAGGTGTCTAACCTTGTCTGTACCCCCCTGGGTGGAGTGAGACTCTGTCATATTGGGGGACAGCCAGTAGGAGACACTGTGATATGTGTACAGTACAGCAGCCAGTCACTGGGCTTCTTGCAGCCAGTGGTGTCTGCTGACAAAGGGTACATATATGGGTGGGAGCTGCCATGTGCTCTCTCTCTTGCCTGAACCAGCCATGGATTAGGGCTGGGTCCTGTTCAGCCTGCCCAAGGCTAGGCCGAGGCCTGGGGGTGGGAATTGGCTGAGCTGCTGAAGGAGAGGTTTCCATGGAGGCTTACTGTCAGGAAAATGCCTGAAAGATGGAAGAACTAGGATCAGTGACCTTGAAGTGCCTTGGATTTAGATGGACTTCAGAGCGGGGTCAGTGTTCTTTCATGGATTGTGGAGATGGATGCCCTTGAAGATAAGATCCGGTGAGTCTGGAGCTAAGGAGGCCTGTACACCTAGACCCTATACCCTCTCTCCCACAGAGTATGTTCAATAAACTGTTCGAGTAGCATCATAATACTGAAGTAATACTGAAGCCTTACGGCCTTGTACGGCTCTCACGGGGGACCCGGATCGCCTCTGTAGTCGGGCCGTTCCCAATCAGGCAGCGTAAGCCTTTACTGCTGCCTCGGCGCCCAATCATCTCAGCTTCGCCGCTCGACTGGTCCCTTGGCGACGCCTCCTCCATCGCGGTCTCTGCCTTTGCTCTTCCTCAGTCTTCACAGGCCTCTTCCATCTCCCCCTGTCTCCGCCCCCTGTCTCATGCCGCTCCGTCCCCGTCTCCTCACATCCTCTTTCATCTCCGCCTCCATCTCCCTCTGTCTCCGGCCCTATCTCATGCCGCTCAGTCCCCCGTCTCCTCCCG
>NW_017307011.1:61142-61799 GCF_000935625.1 Nanorana parkeri
CTCCACCCCCTGCCGCTCCATCCCCCTTCTCCTCCTGCTCGCTCGCCCGCCCACCGATTTCTTTAGAAGCCGATTTAATTAGACAGCTCGGCTGCCTGAATGTGGGCCCGCGTGCCAGCAGAAAGGGCCTTGCGTGCCCTCCCTGGCACGAGTGCCATAGGTTCGCCACCACTGCCCAAACTGACTAGATGAGGAACGGACAATCAGCGGCTCCCTGCAGGGAGTTATCGCTACACATGCTAGGGTTGCCACCTGTCTAGGATTTACCCGGACAGTCCGGTTTTTAAGTCTTTCAGATTCCGATACTGCCACTTTTATTTTTTGACAGATCCAGCTGCCTGAGGGCCCCAGCAACACAAGACTCCAGGCAGCTGCAGACACCTGTCAAACAGACTTCCAACAACACTGCAAGTGGCAGTTCCAACACACATTACTCAGGCATGATCCTCTATTCACAGTTCTCAAGAAACCTGCCCTGAGAAATGACATGTAGCCATCATTTGAGTTGATCTACCAAAAACCTTAAAGTGACATTAAAGGCATTTTTTTTTTCCCTCACCCCAACGTTAAGTAAAGCACTTACCTTAAATTATTTCTTTTAATCCGATCATCTTCTTCTTTCCTGATGTTTTCAGCCTTCTCTCCAGTGCTGCGGCG
>NW_017307011.1:62479-65398 GCF_000935625.1 Nanorana parkeri
CCCTCTGACTCCACCCCCTGCCGCTCCATCCCCCTTCTCCTCCTGCTCGCTCGCCCGCCCACCGATTTCTTTAGAAGCCGATTTAATTAGACAGCTCGGCTGCCTGAATGTGGGCCCGCGTGCCAGCAGAAAGGGCCTTGCGTGCCCTCCCTGGCACGAGTGCCATAGGTTCGCCACCACTGCCCAAACTGACTAGATGAGGAACGGACAATCAGCGGCTCCCTGCAGGGAGTTATCGCTACACATGCTAGGGTTGCCACCTGTCTAGGATTTACCCGGACAGTCCGGTTTTTAAGTCTTTCAGATTCCGATACTGCCACTTTTATTTTTTGACAGATCCAGCTGCCTGAGGTCCCCAGCAACACAAGACTCCAGGCAGCTGCAGACACCTGTCAAACAGACTTCCAACAACACTGCAAGTGGCAGTTCCAACACACATTACTCAGGCATGATCCTCTATTCACAGTTCTCAAGAAACCTGCCCTGAGAAATGACATGTAGCCATCATTTGAGTTGATCTACCAAAAACCTTAAAGTGACATTAAAGGCATTTTTTTTTTCCCTCACCCCAACGTTAAGTAAAGCACTTACCTTAAATTATTTCTTTTAATCCGATCATCTTCTTCTTTCCTGATGTTTTCAGCCTTCTCTCCAGTGCTGCGGCGAGTCTCCGATCCAGCGCTGACTCCTCTGAGCTTGCTGGCACTTCCTGTCCCACGGTGTCTGCATGCGGGTGCATGCGTCCATAGACTTACCTTGTGTCTCTCCTCGCGTCCTGGCCGAAAATATGAACTGCACATGCGCCCGCCCCAAGATGCTTTGCGGTTGCCCGAGCAGTTTCATATTTTCGGATAGGAGCGCGCGGTGAAGACACAGGTAAGTTTAAACCGCTGTTAAAGCAGGTTTTGTTTTTGCCTATATAGTGTATTTCTTTTCCTACACCCTGATAATCAAAGAGAACTGTTTGCATCAACCAAGACTGACTTCAACCAAGACACACTCAAGAAACTATCACCAAAAACTAGCTTGCCTATCTATTTTCTACACTGTATATTTTAAAGTAGAGGATCATGGTTTAGGAGGTCCACAAGTTAATTGCTTTAGGTGTATAAAGGGATTCACTTTTTACATTGTATTGAATCTGTAATGGAGGGCAAGTTATGGGGGGGCATCTAAATACACAAACGATATATACAATGCAAATGTTCACACTCTAAACTAGCATTTAAAGTACCATAATGTATATAAGTTTTGCCTTTGCTCATGTTATTCTTTATTGTTTTATTGGCAGGCACACACTTGCCTTATTCCTCTAAACCTAGGGGATTATTCACTCCACCCCCTGCCGCTCCATCCCCCTTCTCCTCCTGCTCGCTCGCCCGCCCACCGATTTCTTTAGAAGCCGATTTAATTAGACAGCTCGGCTGCCTGAATGTGGGCCCGCGTGCCAGCAGAAAGGGCCTTGCGTGCCCTCCCTGGCACGAGTGCCATAGGTTCGCCACCACTGCCCAAACTGACTAGATGAGGAACGGACAATCAGCGGCTCCCTGCAGGGAGTTATCGCTACACATGCTAGGGTTGCCACCTGTCTAGGATTTACCCGGACAGTCCGGTTTTTAAGTCTTTCAGATTCCGATACTGCCACTTTTATTTTTTGACAGATCCAGCTGCCTGAGGTCCCCAGCAACACAAGACTCCAGGCAGCTGCAGACACCTGTCAAACAGACTTCCAACAACACTGCAAGTGGCAGTTCCAACACACATTACTCAGGCATGATCCTCTATTCACAGTTCTCAAGAAACCTGCCCTGAGAAATGACATGTAGCCATCATTTGAGTTGATCTACCAAAAACCTTAAAGTGACATTAAAGGCATTTTTTTTTTCCCTCACCCCAACGTTAAGTAAAGCACTTACCTTAAATTATTTCTTTTAATCCGATCATCTTCTTCTTTCCTGATGTTTTCAGCCTTCTCTCCAGTGCTGCGGCGAGTCTCCGATCCAGCGCTGACTCCTCTGAGCTTGCTGGCACTTCCTGTCCCACGGTGTCTGCATGCGGGTGCATGCGTCCATAGACTTACCTTGTGTCTCTCCTCGCGTCCTGGCCGAAAATATGAACTGCACATGCGCCCGCCCCAAGATGCTTTGCGGTTGCCCGAGCAGTTTCATATTTTCGGATAGGAGCGCGCGGTGAAGACACAGGTAAGTTTAAACCGCTGTTAAAGCAGGTTTTGTTTTTGCCTATATAGTGTATTTCTTTTCCTACACCCTGATAATCAAAGAGAACTGTTTGCATCAACCAAGACTGACTTCAACCAAGACACACTCAAGAAACTATCACCAAAAACTAGCTTGCCTATCTATTTTCTACACTGTATATTTTAAAGTAGAGGATCATGGTTTAGGAGGTCCACAAGTTAATTGCTTTAGGTGTATAAAGGGATTCACTTTTTACATTGTATTGAATCTGTAATGGAGGGCAAGTTATGGGGGGGCATCTAAATACACAAACGATATATACAATGCAAATGTTCACACTCTAAACTAGCATTTAAAGTACCATATTGTATATAAGTTTTGCCTTTGCTCATGTTATTCTTTATTGTTTTATTGGCAGGCACACACTTGCCTTATTCCTCTAAACCTAGGGGATTATTCACAGAGGAGCCTAAGGATCAAGCCGTAGCTGCGGCTGATCCTTTGGCTCTCTTCGGCCTTCGGAGCCCTTCGGTTCAGTCGAAGGCAGGCGAGCGACTCGACTGAGCCGAAGTGACAGCCGAAGCAGGGCGCACAAATGACAGCTGACACCCGGACACAGGCAGAAAGGGGCAACCACGGGGTCCTGGTGTCAGAGCAGCTGATGGGGGGGGGGGGGGGGGGGGGCGCTGGGGCGGACCGGACCAAGTTTGCTGTATGCCGC
>NW_017307011.1:65921-76068 GCF_000935625.1 Nanorana parkeri
CCTTTTCCTCTCTCAGCTGTCTCTCATTCTTTGTCTGGCAGTCTCGGTGCCCCGGTCAGTGTCAGTGTCAGTGTGCATGCTCCACCACCCCCGCGGGGTCTCCCGTGTCCTGCTGCCTGCTCTGTTCTCTAGTCCAGTGAATTTCAGCTGTGTTAATTGCGGAGGAGCCACCGGTGAATTCTTCCGGTCTCTCATCTTCCTCGCTACTAGCAGGACCTGAAGTGGTGATCGTAGGATATGGTGGACCCGAGATGACTTTCATTGCAGAGCAGGTATCTCGGGCTGCAAGTGGGGTTGGAAGAGCAGCGGGAAGGGGGTTGGGGGCGGCTATTAGAGTGCTGGCTGGCTGATGCTGACTTATTTCTGCAATCTGAATTATTTATTCCTGACCATTGAACTGTGTATTATTTACTTCTGACCTCTGCAATGTGTTATTCCTGACCTCTGAACTCTGCACTGTTTACTCCTGACCTCTGAGCTCTGCACTGTGTTACTCCTGACCTCCAAGCTCTGCACTGTGTTACTCCTGACCTCTGAGCTCTGCACTGTGTTACTCCTGACCTCCAAGCTCTGCACTGTGTTACTCCTGACCTCTGAGCTCTGCACTGTGTTACTCCTGACCTCCAAGCTCTGCACTGTGTTACTCCTGACCTCTGAGCTCTGCACTGTGTTAATCCTGACCCATGAGTTCTGCACTGTGTTACTCCTGACCTCGAGCTCTGCACTGTGTTACTCCTGACCTCCAAGCTCTGCGCTGTTTACTCCTGACCTCCGAACTCTGCACTATGTTACTCCTGACTTCCGAACTCTGCGCTGTTTACTCTTGACCTCCAAACTTTGCACTGTTTACTCCTGACCTCCGAACTCTGCGCTGTTTACTCCTGACCTCCGAACTCTGCGCTGTTTACTCTTGACCTTCGAACTCTGCGCTGTTTACTCCTGACCTCCGAACTCTGTGCTGTTTACTCCTGACCTCCGAACTCTGAGCTGTTTACGCCTGACCTCCGAACTCTGAGCTGTTTACGCCTGACCTCCGAACTCTATGCTGTTTACTCCTGACCTCTAAACTCTGCACTGTTTACTCCTGACCTTCTAACTCTGCACTATTTTCTTCTGAACTTCCTCCTGCCCTCTGAACTCTGCCTTACTTAGTCTACATTTTTCCTGATCCCTGAACTCTGAAATACTTATTCCTGACGTCTGAACTCTGCATTACATACTTCTGACCTCTGCATGCTGTTCACTGTGTACATTACATACTTCTGAACTCCATACATAAGTTTTAAACCCCTCCCACTGCAATTTTTCCACACTCACAATTTGCCATGCATGCTGCCTCATTCCTCTCCTCTAGGTGAATGGGGGGGCCTTGACGGGGGCAGATCAGGGATGGGCCCAGCCACAAAGTCTGTAAGGGGCCTCAATTTCTAATGGCGGTCCTGCTTGCTGTTCCTGCTCATATGCAGCCGCACTTCATGCACTGTCTCTCCTCGCTTTCTCCATTAGCCTATGTTTTTTTTGTCCTCGCTCTCCTGTATATTCTTCCAAGAAATATTGCGGCGCTAGAGGGTTCCGGTTTCATTTGAAGGAAAGGTGGCAACCCTTCATAGACAGCCAGGTATTTCAGAAGGAAGTCAGCAATTGCTGTGTAATTGCTTCTATTAGCACAAGTTTCCCATGACAAATGGTAGATAGATAATTATTATATCCAGCTATGTTATGCAAGAAATAAATATATAAAACTTATTAAACTGTGTGTTTCACTTCCCAACTGGAGCTATAAGTACATTTCCATATGTATGAGTAACTCTGGCTGACATGTCCCCAGTCAAGCTATTCGCTTGGTGACTGGAAGCCTTTAGTAATCACACACCCAGCATTGAGCAATCCCAAAATTTTTGTATAACCTTTTCCTCTCTCAGCTGTCTCTCATTCTTTGTCTGGCAGTCTCGGTGCCCCGGTCAGTGTCAGTGTCAGTGTGCATGCTCCACCACCCCCGCGGGGTCTCCCGTGTCCTGCTGCCTGCTCTGTTCTCTAGTCCAGTGAATTTCAGCTGTGTTAATTGCGGAGGAGCCACCGGTGAATTCTTCCGGTCTCTCATCTTCCTCGCTACTAGCAGGACCTGAAGTGGTGATCGTAGGATATGGTGGACCCGAGATGACTTTCATTGCAGAGCAGGTATCTCGGGCTGCAAGTGGGGTTGGAAGAGCAGCGGGAAGGGGGTTGGGGGCGGCTATTAGAGTGCTGGCTGGCTGATGCTGACTTATTTCTGCAATCTGAATTATTTATTCCTGACCATTGAACTGTGTATTATTTACTTCTGACCTCTGCAATGTGTTATTCCTGACCTCTGAACTCTGCACTGTTTACTCCTGACCTCTGAGCTCTGCACTGTGTTACTCCTGACCTCCAAGCTCTGCACTGTGTTACTCCTGACCTCTGAGCTCTGCACTGTGTTACTCCTGACCTCCAAGCTCTGCACTGTGTTACTCCTGACCTCTGAGCTCTGCACTGTGTTAATCCTGACCCATGAGTTCTGCACTGTGTTACTCCTGACCTCGAGCTCTGCACTGTGTTACTCCTGACCTCCAAGCTCTGCGCTGTTTACTCCTGACCTCCGAACTCTGCACTATGTTACTCCTGACTTCCGAACTCTGCGCTGTTTACTCTTGACCTCCAAACTTTGCACTGTTTACTCCTGACCTCCGAACTCTGCGCTGTTTACTCCTGACCTCCGAACTCTGCGCTGTTTACTCTTGACCTTCGAACTCTGCGCTGTTTACTCCTGACCTCCGAACTCTGTGCTGTTTACTCCTGACCTCCGAACTCTGAGCTGTTTACGCCTGACCTCCGAACTCTGAGCTGTTTACGCCTGACCTCCGAACTCTATGCTGTTTACTCCTGACCTCTAAACTCTGCACTGTTTACTCCTGACCTTCTAACTCTGCACTATTTTCTTCTGAACTTCCTCCTGCCCTCTGAACTCTGCCTTACTTAGTCTACATTTTTCCTGATCCCTGAACTCTGAAATACTTATTCCTGACGTCTGAACTCTGCATTACATACTTCTGACCTCTGCATGCTGTTCACTGTGTACATTACATACTTCTGAACTCCATACATAAGTTTTAAACCCCTCCCACTGCAATTTTTCCACACTCACAATTTGCCATGCATGCTGCCTCATTCCTCTCCTCTAGGTGAATGGGGGGGCCTTGACGGGGGCAGATCAGGGATGGGCCCAGCCACAAAGTCTGTAAGGGGCCTCAATTTCTAATGGCGGTCCTGCTTGCTGTTCCTGCTCATATGCAGCCGCACTTCATGCACTGTCTCTCCTCGCTTTCTCCATTAGCCTATGTTTTTTTTGTCCTCGCTCTCCTGTATATTCTTCCAAAAAATATTGCGGCGCTAGAGTGTTCCGGTTTCATTTGAAGGAAAGGTGGCAACCCTTCATAGACAGCCAGGTATTTCAGAAGGAAGTCAGCAATTGCTGTGTAATTGCTTCTATTAGCACAAGTTTCCCATGACAAATGGTAGATAGATAATTATTATATCCAGCTATGTTATGCAAGAAATAAATATATAAAACTTATTAAACTGTGTGTTTCACTTCCCAACTGGAGCTATAAGTACATTTCCATATGTATGAGTAACTCTGGCTGACATGTCCCCAGTCAAGCTATTCGCTTGGTGACTGGAAGCCTTTAGTAATCACACACCCAGCATTGAGCAATCCCAAAATTTTTGTATAGCAGTAAAAAAAAAAGGAGGAAAAAATCTCACCCAGCTGATTTACATACTGAAGGCAATATAAGAACACACAACACAACAATTTGGCATAAAAGTACTTCTAAGCCTGAGTGACACAGGAAGAAAAAAAGACCAAGATGTCAAGTAAGTCTGTGTGTGTATATGAGTGCTGGTGTGTGTCTGGTAGCCTACCGTATGATGCATGAATGAAGGAGCGACTGAATAAGCGATGAATGTAGTTAAACAATTGAGGCATTTTAAATGTTTTAGCAATAGAAATGTAAAATGGCCAAAAATATCATTTGTAACAAATTATATACACTGAGTGGCCAGATTATTATGACCACCTGACGTTTGTAGGTAAATTAGCTATAATTAGCTATAATTTCGCGCTGAAGTTGCTAGAGGGCCAGACGATTATAAATAGGGAAGCAGATTGTTTATCACGACAGTAGAAGTGATTTTTTTCTGAAGATATGGGTAAACAACGTGATTTAACAGCCTTTGAACGTGGGATGATTGTTGGCGCGAGCCATGGAGCGAGTATCAGCAAAACAGCAGAATTTGTTAAATGTTCAAGAGCTGCTGTTGTTAAAGTGTTTAAAGACTGGACTGTCAGCCGAAAATCTGGGTCTGAACGTGCGAATTGTGGCCGTCAGCGACTAGTCAATGTTAGGGCAGAACGGAGAGTGGCAAGACTGCTACAAGACAACAGAAGGGCAACAGTGCAGTGTCAGATTCCTCGCATCACCTTTCAACATCTCGTGGAGTCACGAGGCGACCCAACGAAGTCATCTTGTGGAGTCATCTCGTGGCCCAACGAAGTACTGATGCGGTGGTCATAATAATCTGGCCACTCAGTGTAGTAACCGGTCAGTGTCAGATTCCCCGCATCACCTTTCAACATCTCGTGGAGTCACGAGGCGACCCAACGAAGTCATCTTGTGGAGTCATCTCGTGGCCCAACGAAGTACTGATGCGGTGGTCATAATAATCTGGCCACTCAGTGTAGTTCAATATTATAAAGCCATATAATTAGAAATACTAGCAATATTACAATCCTCTGCTATATTGTGTAAAATATACTGTCAGCTTCCCGGGCTCCTGCTTCATCAGCTTCTTTAGGGTCCCTGGGTGAAATTGGGGGTCTGAAAAAAATGAACGTCCCCTGCCTCCCACATACAACGCAAACACGCATCGGATGCACCTACGTGCAAAAACAAAAATTGCGCCACGCATGTTGCATATCGTCGTGAGTGTCGGAGTGAGCAATAATTCTAGGCCCATCAATCACTGTTAGCACTAAACTGATGAGCAGTAAAAGCGTTTAAAGCATCGCCTATGGGACATTTTGGTTATTGTAGTTTTTTGCAGTTTCATGTACGCACGCAATTTTAAGGCTTGACATGTTTGGTATCTATTTAGCCAGGGTGACCCCGTCATTTATATATTACCAAAAAAATGGGAATCATATTCTGTTTCTGTGCACTAAATTTCATTTTAGTGTATTTTATCTTAAAAATACTGGTTTGATAAACAATGGGCAAATGCCGAGCGACATAAACAAAATTACAATTACCATCTTTTTATTCTACAGGGCCTCTGCTTTCAGAAAATATATAAATTGTTTGGGGGTCTGAAGTTCTTTTCTAGCCAAAAATTCAGATTTTTGTGTGTGTGTGTGTGTGTATGTGTGTGTGTGTCACGTCCCAGTAGTAGACCAGTGTTCTAAGCACAGAGGAAACCTCTACTGAGAGAAGGCACCATTGCTGACCCCCAGACTGAAAATTATAGTTGCTTGGCTTTCCAGCTAATCCAGTAACAAGTTTGCCGCTCTTGACTTATTGGTGACATTTTTACTGCATGCTAGCTCTGTATCAATGACTCATGATAGCCAGTTTACTAGTATATTTAGAAGGAGCACATTAATGGCAACCTTAGCATTTTTTTCAGTACAGGTTTTCTTTAAAATCAGCTCTGATACGTAAACCTTATTAACTTAACCAATTAAAGGTAATATGAAGCTGCCTGAAGTTGCCATTTGAGGTTAAAACATAATTCAGGTGTGTGTCAGGATGAATAGTTGAGACCCTGGAAAAATACATTAAATTTGTGGCCATAGTGGTCTGGCTGAAGGAGCCATATTGAATGGGATACACTGACCCCCAAAAAATAATCACAAAATAAAAATTTGTTGTGATGTGAGTTAGAACGCCCAGTTTAAGTGCAATACACATCGGGGTTATTGCATTCATTATTACTAAAATCTAATGCCCTGTGCAGTAGCTGGCTAGTACATACCGTGTGATATAATACACTAGCAGCCCACTCAAAATAAATGAAATGCCTTAATGCAACGCAAAGTGTGAACGCTGCCTCACAGTACTGCAGTTGTATAACTATCCAAAACATCTTCTTTTAATTTTAACTGAATCCTACTTCAGAAGAACTTTGAGTTTTTTGTATGCAACCCCATTAGTTTTACCTTCATCAAGTGGCCAAGAGATGAAAATGACAGTACATAAATAAACACCATTTATTAGAGTGGGGAAGACTTGGAACATCTGTCATTTGCTGCTGTGCTGCAAGCCTCCCATTTAGGGAGATCCCCTTCGCTCCCTTTGTAGTCACAGAAGTAAAGACAGCACTAAAACGTTTTTCCAATTCTATACAAGAGGAAGTTCTGTTCTTTTGAGTTGGGCTTTTATATGAAATTAATTTATACATACAAAAAAACTAATGATCCTGCTGTTATCAGAAAGTACTGCTCCCCTTGCATTGTGGAAACTAGGCCAAAGAGTTCATAAAGGCCACACCTTGTTTTATTGAAGGTGCCAGATACAGTAAAATATTTCGCAACCTATCCAAAAATACAAATTAAAAATAATAAAATGTCTATAATTTTTTTATAATGCTCTGTCAGCAAACACCATGCAATTCTTAATTCAGACCAGCGGCAACATTGTAAAAATGTTTTCTCTATTCAGGTTGTAACCTAAATTACTTTGTTTCAGGTCTACGGCTGACCAAAACTGACCTTCAGAGAAGCAGAAATGTTGCAGCTCACAGGACTGTAAACTACATCACCAGTGAGTTGGTGCTCAGAAGGGGCCAGCAATGTGACATAGCTCTTACTTTCAGCAGACCAGTACAGTCTGGAGATGACCTTAAAATAATTGTTGAAACAGGTAATTTGATTTTCTTTATTGATTGATCCTTCTGGTAGCATCTAGTAGGTAGTTACAGCCTATGTGTAGGCAATGATCTGATTCTGGAGAAGAGAAATATGGGGGCAAATTACCCGTGACAAATATTGTGTATGTAGGTGAGGAGCGCTGTGCATGAACAGAACGTGTTGGAAATGCCAGTCGTTTGAAGAATAATGATCACTTTATTGATATTACATAAAACATAGGAAAATGTTTTTGGTGAAATTGGGGCTCTCCCTTCTTCAGGACTTTGGTAGTATCTGTTGTACCTGCAGACGCTAATGGCGGTGTAGTAGACAATTTGAAACACTGTAAGGGTACAGACTGCAGTGCTGAGGATTACCAAAGCCCTGAAATAGGGGGAGTTGGCTATGTTTTATGTCGTGCACCAATAACAATCATTGTTTTCTAACTGGCTGGAATCTCCAAGACTTTCTGTTCACTCACATGACTCCTCCAAGCTGCCTTGTTAGACCTTCCAGCATTTCTCCCCTCCGCTGCAGTGATCTAGGGTCCCTGAGTTATAATATTCTATACACGGTATATAGGACATGAGGACTCCATGGGACATATCATCATTGCAGCCTAGGAAGAGAGGCTGGCGGGAGGGCTGTCCATCCAGCTCGGAGGATCGGATGAGTATAACGTTTTTATTTTAGTCCCTAGACTGAAAGGAGCAGGTAACTCTTGCAGTGTGGGAGTAGCCCCACTGCAAGGATTAATAACATGTTTTCCTGTAGTTGTTCTTGGAATGGAAAGGTGATATTATTGTATATTATTTTTTTGTACGATTCAAGTGAACCATACTGTTACTCTTGCCACCTCATCTATCAATGCATGTGCATAGAGGGTATTGCCTGATCTTTATTATTCCTGCTCTTGTTATAATTCTCTAGCAATCCCTAGATAGAAGCTCTGAAAACTCCATATAAAAACAATAACCTTACCATTACTGCAATATCTGTGTACAGAAAGTCTGCCCAACTAAAATTACATCAACAGGTGATTTTACACATAGGAGATACACCCTAAAAAAACTTTAGCAGGTTTTAGGACGTGCATCCTGTGTTTAGCTCCTTTATCCCTGTTGCCACTCCCACAGCTGCTATCACCGGCAATTGCCAGCTGCCAAAATGACAGCCAGCAACTGCTATGTATTACATTACTAGAACAGCTGGCCTAAATGCAGCCATTTCTGTGGAAAATGACACTTGTAGATAGTCTGCAAGTGTCATTAAGTAAGACAGTGTAACAATGGATTGTTACATTGTATTTACTATTTAATTCCCATGTAGACCAAATATGTGACCATCTGCATATGAGATTGGTTAGGAAGCCATATCAGTAAAACATATGTATTCACATTCAACCCCGTATTGCCCTAATTATCCCCTTCCTCTCCTTGGCTATTATTTTTCTGTAGGCTGTTTGTTTCTGTTAATATGGGACATATTATAAAATGTTTATATACAGTAAAACGTTTTTTTTTTAAACTAATACTATTGAATGATGTGGCATGTAAACAGACAATATCATGATGGAGTCAACAACGCTAAAGTAGGGCAGGATAAAAAAAATGTTTTGGGGGCACCTTTTCAATTTGTTTTTCCAGAATCAAACATCCCTAGTTACAGAATACAGTATTTTGTAGATATGGTCATTAGCTATTCACAGTGAGATATCACTTCTCTTTCATTAAGATGAAAAGATCCTCGTAAGTGACTGCTGCATTTGAAGGATTCTTTAGTAATAGAGGCTGAAGTTGTTTGGCTTTCCGCTTACTCTCAGCCTAGAAGTATGCACCTCTTTCCCTCGGGAATGCGCACAGTCCTCAAGGCTGGAGGACTGACTGGCCTCTACAGCCAGCACTAGGGAAGAGTTGATGTCATCAATATATTGGTATTGCAATATGTTGAAAAACACACATATAATTGTCTTACGATTGATTTTAACTTAAAGGATAAGGAAACTATCAAACAGCATTTTCTAAAGGTTTCCTTATAATTTTCCCCCTCAGACTGTGCTGATCTAATTCATATATTTAAAGCACCAATATTTAGATGTCTGAAAATGACATGCTATTGCAGATTCGAAACTAGTCTTTCCAGAATCGTCTCACTCCCAGTCTCACCTAGTCTGAGATTTGTCAAATTTCATAATCCCTTAACATTAAAGATGATTGGGCCAAATATGTCTTAATGGAGCTATTTTCCCACCACTATCAATCCTACTAAACTTTCAGGGCAAGTTTAAATCTGACTTTAGGGGGAGTAACTCCAGTTGTTTGGAAGAAAATATTGACACATTGCGCTTGTGTTTGAGGAGTGAGCAGCCAATAATGGTTATGTAGTCACATGCATATTACTAGTTGGGGTCCTACAAATAAAAGCATTTAGGGACCTATTTGGACACAAGAGTAGTCACAAAAATAACTCTTTTCCTCAATAGACTGGAATACAATTTGCACAAAGGAAAATGATTTAAGAGAAAACATTTGATAGCAGTTTGATGGGACGGAGTACACTACTTAGCTAAATATGCAAAAGAGGTAGTAGCATTCTGTAAAATTACATGTTGAAATTTTCAGTAGAAGCAAAAATGTGACCAGTCACTGAATGGAATGAACATGGAAGTGCATGCTTGTGTAGGGGCAGTGCACATTGGTGTAGTGGCAGAGAATGGGGTTGTGTGCAGAGGTGCAGTAATGCCAAGTGCAGAATTGCTTAGTGTTAATGGTGGATGGTGGAGTACTAAATGCTGGTGCAGTGATGGCAAGTGTAAAAGTGCATGTTAGTGCAGTGATAGTGGTGTATAGATGGTTGGTATAGTTGGCATGTGGGAGCAACAATAGAGTAGGGTAGTGCATATTTGTGCACTTGTGGCAAGTGGAGTAGCAGCAATGGGTGCAGGGTCAGAAAGTGGAGTAACGCATGTGGAGGCAATTGGAGAAGAGCGTGTCAGAACAGTGGCTGAGAATTAGGCACTGTGGCTCACTGCAGTGGCAGTAAATAGGGTACTACATGCTGGTGCAGTAGTAGTGAATCTAAGTGTGCATCAGGGCTTACCTTTGGCACGCAGCCAGAGCAGTTGATTAGAGCCCTCTTTACCGCAGGCCAAAAGGAGCAACTACTCTGGGTCCCATAATTTACAGGGGCCCACAGCAGCTGTCCCTTGAGCCTGGAGCCCCC
>NW_017307011.1:76932-100220 GCF_000935625.1 Nanorana parkeri
CCCCCTTTGAGTTTGATACCCCTGCTTTAGACAGATACGGTTTTCTGCTAGGTATCTACTATTACATTACCCATGCTATGCCAGTATTTACCTTTATGCGCATAAAATTGCATACATAATTTACAGTAGACACGTAGAGTCATTTTTAATAAACCTAAAGAAAGGAAAGCAAGGCAATGCCTGTATTAACTAGCCAGATGTTTACATAAACTAGATGTGTGTTGGCTGCCATAAACTGCCATTGACTGCTATTTTCTTTCCCTTCAATTTTTATAAAATAGAAATTACACAACCACCCGAATCAAACGGAAACAACTTGACTTGTTAGATTGCAATGCCTAAAACGTAACTGATTTCAGTGGATGTGTGTTAGATAATAGTACTGAAAAAGTATGGATTCCTTTAAATAACAATTTATGACTTGTATTGTCAGGTCTCTCTCCATCAGTGCAGAAAAACACAAGGGCAGAAATGGCAGTGTCCAGCTCTGCGAGTGGGAGATCCTGGAGTGCGGTACGTGGACCAAGCAGTACCAACACCTTGAGCATTGTCATCAATATTCCAGTCACTGCAGTTATTGGCAGATATAAAATGAGTCTGCAGATTACCAGTGGAGGAAGACCAAATGTCACCAGCCTGGGAGGCTTCATTTTGCTGTTTAACCCATGGGCATCAGGTAGGTTATCTTTATTGCTGTAAATACATGTTTTACTTGTTGCAAGTATAATCATACACAAATTACACATACATACATACACAGAAATCTTAATGAGTTTTTGGTGGAATCTCTCTTGCACTTCTGCCTCAGCGACAATGGTCACCAAGACAAGTAAAGAGGGTGACTCTCTGCAGCAAGTCTTGGTTTTTCATTATACTTTAAATGTGAACTCTGACCATGGAAAGAAACCTCTTATTAGTTTCCGCTCTATTCCCTCACTGGAATGTTAGAATTTAAATAGTTTTCAAAATTTCTAAAACCTACATGACAGCCAGTGTACTCTAAACTTCAGCACTTCAATGTGTACTTTTGGCAGTGCCCATGTTCCATGCTGATTCCTATTTGATTGGCAAGCAATCAGTCAGTGAGACTTACACCAAGAGGATGACATTTTGCTTGATCAGTCACCATAACCAACTAACCTGTCACCATAAAGCTATACTCTTCACCCTAGAAGTGGGTAGATGGGTAACCATTGGAGTTTTTTCCTGGCCAGAACTCACCTTTAGGAACAACCTAGTATTTTCAGAATTAAAAGGTTAGCAACATGTTTTTCTTATGACAGGTTGCCTTTAAATGGATAAATGGCACTATTGTAAAAACATTTTTTTTTACATGCCCCACACCCTACTCCACCTATTCTTGCTTAACGGATAGATACGTGAAGGTTACTCTCTCTCCTCAGGTGATGAAGTGTATATGAGCAGCGAAGAAGAGAGAACAGAGTACGTTCTAAATCAAACTGGACTCTACTGGTTTGGAAATGTGAACAATTATGGATCTAGAAGATGGGATTATGGACAGGTAATTTTAATTCCTAAATATTGAGCAGTTTTCCTTGGACGTGGCTTGGCATTAGTGTGAGTAGCTTGTTTTCATATACTGCATTAACAAGCCAACAAGCCTAAAATAGCTGTATACAGTCGGGAATAAATAGCACGCATCATAACGATGGGAAATTCAGGAGAATCTTCCCACTGGGGTCACTGAATATATACTGTATCCCCCCCCAAAAAAGGCTAGAGCTAGACTTAAGTTTTTTAAGTTTGTGTCGAGTCAAAATGATTTTCTTAACTTTGGATAGAACCATTGATGGGGAAATAAGGGAAAATCTGCAACAGGGACACAAAAAACTAACAGAAGCGCTAGTGTTCCCCTACTCTAATTTCTGTTTAAGTTGCTATTGGAGAGTTCCCCTTACTTCCTATTCAGTAGAAAAAGTCAGCAGGACAGAAAGCAAGGGTACATCTCTAACATAGGCCTAGACAGAAATAAAATCCCAACAGAGGTTCTAACCCTTCCCCACTAAAAAAAATATTTGGCTCCAGAAACTTTAATGTTAAAATAAGTATGTCAAATTGTCAGAATGTTTATACTGCTCTGATAAACAGTTTTCTATTTATGAAAACAAATAAGGATCTGTAATTAAGGAGAATCCCAACTTATTTCCATAAATCAAAATTTACACGAGTTCTTTTATTTGCACAAACTTGAAGACAAGATGAATACATTGTATACAAAATATATATTTATTTATTAAAAATCAGTGCAGAATAATAATAAAAATATAATTGGTGACAAACAAAGAATATGGATCAAATAATTTCAATCAATTTGATAACATTGATATTAACTCAAAATATAAATGTAACCAAATAAAATAACTTTTTAAACTTTTTAAATGTAATGGGTATCTTATCAGTAGATCACAAAATAAGGAAGCAAAAGGTTCAGAATTGACATGTGACTTCTCCCAGCAACAGATATTCACAAACTCCAACTTTTAACAGTGCATGGGCAAGATTTGTCCCATCATGCACAGGGTTGGCTATAAGCCAAGACTATATTCAATGTAAAGAAAAAGAATTTCCACCAATTTCATTCAATATATATCAGACTAGACCATTGACTAGAAACTGAAATCAGCTTCCCGGAGATTATACAAATGTATATATTTATCTCCCAAGATTGAAAGACATAATTTGTACTGCAGTTAAAAATGATCTCAAATCAATCTAGATCCTACAAGAACTAAATGGTCTATCCGAATATATGTATGTGGCTAATCAATTGCCTACAGAAATATAGAAACTTATACTTTACCAGAAATTTAAAATTAGTTGTCTGAAAGAAGTCAGCGGTTACAGTTCAGAAACAAAGGATGGTCAGGTTCTCTTTAGTTCAGTTCCCTTGGACAGCCGTCCTCAGCTTCCGACCTATCGCCTAGAATGTATTTCCTTACTCCTTGTCTTTGCTAGAATCCATCTCCCCCTCTGCTGGCTCCTGCTACTACTTTTATCTAATATTCTTTTTTGTCGTTGTTGTTACACTTCTACCAATGTTGTCCTTTTCTTCCTCTTCCCTTTCTTTGCTTTCTTTATTCTTACACCCTTGCATCTCCTTTTTCCTTTTTTGCATGACTTAGCGGATGAGTTTGGAACACAAATCCCATTCAAGGTTTGGTCACATGGCGCTATTTAACATGGACATCCTGCCTAGATGAATCGATCTATTTCAGACTGTTCCATTGACACTGTCCCAATATTTTTTCCGTACACTTAAATCTGGCCTTCTTAAATATATTTGGAAAGGACATAGACCCTGACTTCGGTTTCATGTCTTAACTCTACCTAAACCTTTAGAGGGAGTTAATCTCCCTAATATTATGCAATATTACCTAGCTGCACATCTGACTAGACTGTTAGGTGCCTCTCATAAAACTGGGTGCAGCTAGAGAGTGTGCTTCTTCCTATTCCAGTATTCTCCCTTTGTTACATTGCCCTTAATAATTGCCCTCGACATCTTCTCCTTCCAATTAGGGTCTCATCGCTATTGCATACCTGGGACAGGTTAGTATGTTTCTGGCACATTTCCACCTATGATGGTCCAATTACCTCAATTTTACATAACCCTGGTTTTCCACCAGGCTGTGATAAATCTTCATTTCTCTGATGGTCATTCTGCACAACCCTCCTACATCTGTTTTGCCCTGTCCTCTGATGGCTTAAAACCGAAGGCCTCACTTTGGGAAGAATTTTCTTACTCCCCAGGTAATTGGCTCCTATAATTCCAACTCCGTGACTTTGAAACTTTGTGTCTCCTTCCAACAACCCGTACTCACCTGATCTTTACACTATACAAACTACTTATCTCTAAGATTCTGGGACCCCACCATAAATGCACACATGGGGAAAAAACTCAATTGCACCTTCTCTGAGAATGACAAATGCAAAGCTTATTCATCGACGCACAAACGTTCTGCTGCTAGTGCAGCCCAAGAGCGTAACTTCAAAATGCCAGCCAGATACCAATGTCCATCAAATCTTCACAGATTTTTCCCTATGATAACAGACGCATGCTGGCGCTGACTCTCTGAAGTAGGTACCATGCTTCATGTCTGGTGGGACTGCTAAACTACGTCCCTTTTGGGATTCAGTCTTTGATACCTGCCAAAAAGTCACATCGTCCTCTCCTCCTCAAACCCCACCCCCAAGTAGCTCTCCTATCAATCCTTCCCGATTCCTTCTCCTCTATTAAAAAAGATCTACTATGATTTTTTTCTCACTGCAGCCAGAGCTGTCATTCTTAGATACTGAAAATCCGTATCAGTTCCATCTACTCTGGAATGGATCTCGGAACTCAATAAACTGATGCATATGGAAGAATTGACGGCTCAACTCTACAACCGGTATCCTCAGCTCTTTGCCATATGGCCTCCGTGGATGCTATGTGAGAAAGATACATAATACCTCATAACATTTTATCATATATCCATAACCATCTATATCCCCTCCTTTGTTGGTGGGGCTGATTCCTGTACCTCCTGAGTGTCCCTAATTGACATCATCCACACTCTTTCTGATCTACCTTCTCCTCCTTCTCTTTACCTTTCTTACTAATTTCTTGCTCTATTTCTTTCTTATATTATGTATTCTTTATTAAATACCATAAGGAGAAATATTTATATATATTTTGTCCTTAGCAGCCTAATTTTCTCATGGATGATAGTGTTGCATACTATAACTGAGTGTTGATTAATAGTGTTATTTGTTTGGCAACTTACCATGCTTTAATGGTAATCAACCTGCTCATATTGTGCTCATCCATTTCTCAATGTTCTCAAAATCACATTGATGTGTAATGTCAGCGTCTTATTCTCTTCTACGAATTGTTATACATCTACAGTGCTTGTTTTGTATACTTTGAAAATTAATTTAAAAAAAAAAAGCCCGGACCGGTCTGGGTGAATCCCAAACAGGTGGCAACCCTAGCTATGCCCCGGGCTGCTGTAAAATGTAAGAGCCCCCTCTCTGTCCCTGGGCACCTCTGACACTATCTGCGGCCCTGCCTGTGGGCCAAAAGTAACTGGTCTGTGGGCTGGTACTTTGAGACCCCCTGCTATACATTATATGCCATCATTTTATCACTGTTTTAATCATGACCTTAGCTGAGATTTATGTAATATGTTTAATCCCACAGCTTGAAAATGACATCTTGAACATCACCCTGGCCGTGCTTGACAGGAGTCCCGAGTACAGGAATGACCCAGCCACGCATGTGTCTCGCAGAAATGATCCCATTTACGTGGGAAGAATACTAAGTGCTATGGTAGGTGGAATATTTTTTACTTAATGCAAAAAAGATTTAAACATTAACCAACTTGACAAAGCAATGCAAATGTATTCTCTAGATAAACAGCAATGATGACAATGGAGTCATTGTTGGGAACTGGAGTGGAGACTACAGTGGTGGAGAGAGCCCTACAACATGGAATGGAAGTGCCCCCATTCTCCGCCAGTGGATGCAAAATGGACCGGTCAAATTTGGGCAGTGTTGGGTATATGCAGGAGTACTTTGCACAGGTAAAGCTTTTCAAAAGTATGTCTTATGCCTAACAGCATAATCATTTTTAGTAGATCTGCACCTTGTTTGGAGGTTTGGGATATGAGGATAACTTCCCAAATTTAACCCCTTCACAACCAGCGATGTACAGTATACGTCGCTGGCATCGGGGCTGGTTAAACAGACTCCCGGCAGCTTTTGCACTTCAATTGCTTATTTCAAGTGTAAAAGGTGGCATTAGGGGTCTTTTGGACCCCCAGCATCACCTTAAAGAGTACCTGTCACCACCAACTGCTATCACATAGGGGGATTGTAAGCCCCCTATGTGATAGCAATTAAAGTAAAGTTAAAAAAAATAACAGTTTTAAAAATTATTCACATAAACACTCATCGGGTGTGCCTACTTAAGGAAACGATGAACGCACTAGACAGACATGGTGGGTATCTCCGAGAACGCCGGAGTGAGAGCAATAATTCTAGCACCAGTGGGGGATTTTAAAGCATTGTCTATGGACTTTTTGGGGTACTGAATTTTGTCACCGTTTCACGGACGCACACAATTTTTAATCAGGGCATGTTGGGTATCTTTTTACTTGTTGTAACCTCATCTTTTATTTTTTATTAAACAAATGGATATTGTATTGCGTTTTGGGGCATTTAAGTGCATTTTTCACTAACTGTTGGGGTTTGATAAGGAGTTGCGCTAATATCGTGGAACATAAAAATTTTCAACTGCCACCATTTTATTCTATAGGGTCTTGGCTTTCAGAAAATATATATTGTTTGGGGGGTTTAAAGTAATTTTCAGGCCTAAAATGTGGAATATAACATGGGTGCAAAAAAGGAAAAAAATGCCTCAGTTATGAAGGGGTTAAAGGATGAGAACGTGGAGCCCCTGTTAGCATAAAAGTACGTAGGAAGAGGACACACCCTGCTGAAACCCTGATGTAAAATGAATATGCAAATGTTTTGGTTAATCCCAGGAGTGCTTTCTTTCATCACTACTTTTCCTTAGACTGGCTTTTCAAAGAACAAAATGCTATTAGTTGGAGGTAAGATAAAAAGTTTAGTGCAGTATAACACAATTGGTCATTAAATAGTACTTTTTTTTCATATGGGTCGATACATCAGACTAAAAGCAGAAATCTCCCTCATCAGCTATGGGACAATAGAAATGAATAAAGACTGATAACAGTTCTAAATCTTCCTCACACCACAAAAAAAATGTGTTTTCATTGCTGCTTGTATTCATGGGAATGGTCAGTCGCTCAATCGCTTCTCGGCCTTTTGGCTAAGATCAAGTGTAGTATCTGTTCTTATCAGTTTTCGGTGGGGAAAAGAACCGTCCTTGCGGGGGATGGTTACTTAGTACTCGCTGGAGTGAAAGAGCGTGTGGGGCGGCTTCCTGTGAGAGGGGAACCGCTCAGTACATGGCTTTCTGACTGAACAGATGCGAAGCTTGGTCTGGCTCGAGGGTTCGGGGGCGGCAGAAGCCCGTGGTGTTGTGCCCCCTGGGGGTGGCGTCCCAGGGGTGCTCAGAAAGTCACTTGGGTATGGGACCCCACATGACTCACTGTAGCACTCGGTCACACACCATATTGCTTTTTCTGCACAACGCCTCTTGGACAGGCCTTATGGCTAGTCCGGGGCAATATTTTTGCACTCCTGCTCCGAAGGCCTGTCAGCGTGGTACACTGGCACTTTATGCACGATTGGCACTTTTTTATTTTAAAATTTTGACCCACAGATGCGAAAGGTGCAAGGGCTCCGGCGGAGGGATCTCTGAAGGTGAACTATCTCCTGATGGAATGGATACGAAGCTTGGTGGAGGCTAGAGGGTTGGGGGCGGCAGAAGCCTGTGGTGTTGTGCCCCCTGGGGGTGGCGTCCCAGGGGTGCTCAGGAAGTCACTTGGGTGTGGGACCCCACTTTGACTCACTGATCACTCGGTCACACACCACATTGCTTATTTCTGCACAACGCCTCTTGGACAGGCCTTATGGCTAGTCCGGGGCAATTTTTTTGCATTCGGCCCCTAAGGCCTGTCAGCGTGGTGCACCGGCACTCTATTATTTATTGCACGATTGGCTTTTTTAAAAAGCATAGTTTGACCCACAGTTGCTGAAGGTGCAGGTTTCTTCGGGGCCTATTCCTGACGCTGGGAGGAGATTCTGTGCCTCCTACGGGGTTCTCTGTCTCCTCCCACCCAGGAGGGGGGTTTATCTTCGGGAGATCCCCCCTGCCTAGTACTGTGTGGGACCTGTTTCGGCAGGTCCCCGACGGAAATGGTCCACCGGCCTTCGGGTTGGTGGCCCAACAGTCTCAACCCCTGTCAGGAGCCTTGCGCTCCGGGGGTCAGGAAAGTAGGTCCCTTCTTTGGAAGGACCTTGCACCCTTGTGCACGTTTTTGTGTGCTGTGATTTCACGGTTGCACTTTTTTTGTTCACAGGGGGAAGTTTGTTTTGATGCACGTCCACAGGCTTCGATAAAAAAAAATCTGTACTTATCAGTTGTTGGAGGGGAAAGGATGTTGCCACCCGATGGGAGAGCATTCTAGTACCCTCTGACGTAATGGTGGGTGTCGGAGGACGGTTCGGTCCACTGCTGGTTGCGTCAGGCTCTGATGATCGGGTAGACCCCAGACAGTGGGAGGACCCCCGACGGCACTACCTCCTGATGTGAGCGGAGAACCACTAGGTCTGGCCGGAGGGATGGGAGGCGGCAGAGCCCGTGGTGTTGTGCCCCCTGGGGGTGGCGTCCCAGGGGTGCTCAGAAAGTCACTTGGGTGTGGGACCCCACATGACTCACTGTAGCACATGGACACACACCACATTGCATTTTCTGCACTTCACCTCTGAGACAGGCCTTATGGCTAGTCCGGGGCAATATTTTTGCACTCCGGCCCCTAGGGCCTGTCAGCGTGGTGCACTGGCACTATTTCTTTATTTATTGCACCTGATGCACGATTGGCACATTTTTGTGTTTTTGTAAATTTGACCCACAGAGTGCTAGGGTGCAGGTACCTTCGGGGGCCTATTCCCGATGCAGGGGAGGAGGTTCTCTGCCCTAATATAGGGTTCTCTGCCTACTCCCCAACCAGGGGGTCTCTCTTCGGGACAGTCCCCTACCCAGTACTATGTGGGACCTGTTTCGGCAGGTCCCCAAAGGATCGGGGTCCGCCTGCCTTCGGGTAGTTGGACCATAGTATCTCAGCCAGTCAGGAGCCTTGCGCCCCGGGGGGTCGGGAATTCGAGGTCCCTTCTTAATTGAAGGCAAGCACCCTTGTGCACGTTTTTGTGTGCTGTGATTTCACGGTTCACTTTATGGGAATGGTGCTCCGTGTTCTATCTGGCTCCCATCAAATAGACAGGAATTCAGGAGATATTCCCTTCTGATAAGTCCAAAACCCATCAAATAGAGTAGGATGAAAGCTTACAAATGAGAACACAGAAAACAAAGAGCCAACAGAGGTTATAAACCTTCTATAAAACATAAAGAACCTCATATAATAGAAAAAAACACAAGTCTGAATACATTGTGAAAGGAGATCTGATGTAATGATCTTCAGAAAGACTACGTAGAATTTGACTTTATCTTCAAAAGCCCAATCTCCTGGCTGGGTGGCTCCTTCTGACACCTGCATTACCAAAAGAATAAGCGGTGAACTGGGGTTCAGAAAAAGCAACCACAGAATGTGGCAGGGGGCACAGGTATCCAGCAATGTTGAATGCCAAAGAGCCTAACTTAGGTTGCAGAGCTGGAACATAGAGGAGGTTGGAGAAATGGGCCACGAGAGAGGTGATTATGAGATGTCTTTTCTTACAGGGAGATGGCATTGGAAATAATTTTTTTTAAACCTGACTGAGTCGCTTTAAATCCAAAATTGTGCAAAAAAAAATCTATTTTGGTTGACCATGGATAATAAACTCAAATACATAAAGCTATTTAAAATGCATATGTTTGTGTTATATGAATATACTTCTATATAGCAAGTTTGTAATCTTTGAAAAGTTCTATAATGGACATCTAGTTGTAATCAAAATTATTAAATTCTGATTGCAAATCATGTTTATTGGCAACATTTACAGAATGTTTACAATGTACAAATCAAACAAAAGTGAAATGGGTTAAACACAAAAAATGTTTCCGCAAATTCAACTGAAAATTCAACTTTTTATAAGTTAAATTTTAATTACAACTGTATCTATGCCATGAATAGAAGATGATGAATCTTTTTGCAATATTTTTTTTCATTTTTTTTCCCAGTTCTCAGATGTTTGGGGATACCAGCCAGGGTGATTATAAACTTCCAGTCTGCTCATGACACACATGGAAATCTCCTGGTTGATAATATCTATAACGAAGATGGGAGAAAGAATGAAGATGAGACCGAGGACAGTGTTTGGTAAGTGACGCAGGTGCACCTAATTAAGAAAACTGTTGATGGACTATTGGGAGACAAGGTAGAACTTTACAGCTGTCTCCATTGGAAGATGTTCCTCTACTGCGGTTGTTTGATGCAATCATGTTAACATGGACCAGAACTTGAAAGGAATGTTTGTGGAATGCAGAATCCTTCCCATGAAAAAATGAGATTGTTTTGAGAGCAAAGGGAGGGCTGTGTCTGCCAGCAGGCTGCCTAACCTCCCCAACAAGCGTGGGACCTCAGGCAGCCAAATCTATTTAAAAATTGAAAGCGCCAGTATCAGAGCTATGCATCGGGGGCATTTCCACGAGTACTAGTATCGTTATCTGTGCATCCCTGGCTTATACTGCTTGCAGGTTCTCTCTGTGATTGTGTGGGTTTCCTCCGGGTACTTAAATAGTACATTTTATTACTAGAGGTGCACCGAAATGAACATTTCTAAACGAAACCGAAATAAAAAAAATGTCAGACCGAAACCAAAAATTGTTTTTTATTTTAACTTTTTTAAATATTTTTTTTATAAACTTTTTAATTTTTTGTATGTATTATTATTTATTATTTTTTATTAAATATTTTTATTTTTTACTTTACTTTTAGGGGCTTCGGAGAAATATTAGGGGTCTAACAGACCCCTGATATTTCCCTTTTAAAATAGAAAACCGTGTCAGAATAGAAAAAATAAAATAAAACTTTGATTGCTAGATTCCTATTGGCTATTTCAATTTGCAGTAGCCAATAGTACGCCGGCCAATAGAACACTGTTGGGCGGAGCTAGCTGTCACTTTTTTAACTATTTTTCTGTTCTGCTCTGTCCCTCTGAGGGACCGAGCAGAACAGCCGAGCCGAATGCCGCTCGGCGGCATTCGGCTATTCACTCACTGCTGTTCGTCATCTATGAGAATAGACCGAACAGCAGCGAGTAGCCTGCCGGAGGTTTGGCTCAGCCGATCCAGATGTTGGATCGGCTGAGTCGAACTCCTTCTGCACTTCGGGTTGGCCGAACATGCTGAGCATGTTCGGCTGACCCGAAGCCATGCGAAGCTACCCGATGTATGGCTGATTTCAGCAATCAGCCGTACCAGCCTCAAGTGAATAGCCGAACATCACTTCGCGTTAGGTCGGTCATTCACTCGGCTGCCTACGGCAGCTTAGTGAATATACCCGATAGTGTGAAATCCTTAAAAACTTTTAATCATAGGTTCTTTAAAAACTTACGTTCAAGGCTTATTAGGCAGAGCCTAATAACTAATTAGGTAGTTCCTCCACTTTTAATCTATGATTAAAAGTTTTTAAGGATTTCACACTATGTGGCGTCTACATTTTTTTCCATGAGGCACTGAATGAATTACAAGGAGAAATGTGCGGAGGAGGTTAATATTGGCCATTTAGAAGGTGGATTGACAGAAATTGGAACAACTTGAACCGACCAAAAGTTTTTTAAAAAACCCAGCAAACTGAAAGGAGATATTGACTGCAGAGGAGGTTGCCATCAGCTGTCTTGGGAGAATGGCTCGCTAAGGATTGTAATCTGAGTGCAGTTTGACCATTTAATAGTGGTCAAAGGAGTCTGGTGAGTGTTTTGATTGCACAAAAACACTAAGGATATTACACTTAGAATTACCTTTTTGGAATGTCGAATAATTGCACTTTATATATTGCTGACATAACCTCATAAAGACTCCTTTTTTTTTAGATCATTTTGTGGAGTTGCACATGTCAGGATCACAACATTTTGCACATGCAGTTTTTGAGATTGTATTGAATTTAATATAGGGGAGGTCAAATACTATGTTGGGACTATCACTAGGCACTTTTTTGTATATGCACAAGTTGTACATTTTTTTGCGCAGTGACTTTGTTTTTGAGGTTTTCTCGGGTCCTGTCTTTGCAGTGGAAAGTGAAACTAAACTGGGCAAACATAAGGGCTCATGCACACTGCTGCCCATGGCAGTAGAGCATAAATTCTGGTGCATTTTCCCCACCAGTGAGCCACAGGTGCTTCTTACAGCCTCCCACAGAAGGCAATGGCTGTATGCAGGGTAAACGCGGTACTTGCATAAACACCCGCATGTTTTCAGGCTCTCAACCCCAGACACTGACATTCTGCCCTCATGTGATATGAACAAAGTTGAGTAAAAAAAAAAAGTCTAACAAAATAAATACCCAAAACATTTTTTGGATACACCCACATATAAATGCACATACCTGCATTGGGAACGCATATGTACAAAAACGACATTTGTGTCACACAATTTGGGTATCGCCACACACGAGCAATAATTCTGGGCCCATATTTTAAACTGATGACCCGTACCATACCATAGTTTTTGCCATTTCGGGTTTTGGGACTTGACATAATTGGTATATATTTACTTGACTTAATATTATCTTTTATTTTTTAATAAGAAATTGGGGATTATTAAATTAATTTGAATGTATATTTTTTACTGAAAATATACTGTAGATTTGATAAACAATAGCATCACTATTGTGCAGCATAAAAAATGCAACTAACAGCATTTTATTCTACAGGGCCACTACTTTCTGTAAAAATATAGAAGGGAAATTATCAAAACTGGTTGCCATGCACAGCTGCTCCAGATTTTGTCTGCTCCAGTTTTGATGATTTCCCCCCATAGTGGTTTGGAGTTTTAGGTGCGTTTTCAAGTAAAAGAAATGTGCATGTGTGCCCAAAATTAAAAATGGTTAAATATTGAAAAGGTTAAAATAATATCTATCTTCACTTTCCTCCACAACGCTCCCTATTATAGGTCCGCTTATAGACCAATATACCATTTATACTCAAATTGCAGGCAGCTAAATAGACATGGGGAGATGTTTTATATGCCAATGGAGCCCTCTCCTAATGGCCACAGTAGGTGTTCAGGAACTCAATTGCAGACTTGATACTGGAGTCTCTGAAAGATACAAGAAATTGTCACATAGTTTAACTCTCAAACTACCAAAAATGTAATATATGTTTTTGGATATACTGAACAAGACTGTTATTTGAGGGTACATTAAAAATACTGTATTGCAGTAACTCAGCCATGGCCATTTTTCCTTTAGTAATGAAGTATTATGTGTTTCTATTCACAGGAACTTCCATGCATGGAATGAAGCCTATTTTACTAGAAAGGATCTTGGGTCACTTTATAATGGATGGCAAATACTGGATGCAACTCCACAGGAACGTAGCGACGGTATGTGACTCGGGCTACACATTATGCCCTGTATAAATAGACATAAAGGCTGCTTCCATTCATGACCTTTATTGGATACATTGATTTGGTGGAATATAGCAACTACTTATGTACTTATGAATGGATCGGCAGATCTACACCCTGGCTTATTATATTTAAAGGCATCAAAGCTTAAAACAGACCTTGCACTAAAATGCAAAGTCTGCTTTTTACACCAGGGCCACCCCTCTATTTCAAATCATGGAATTATCACAAAAAAAACAAATTGGCATAAAAATATAGAAAATATACTTGCCCTATAGCTTGAATTCTGCACTAGAAAGGGTGATGTCACAGTCCTTTGAGTAAGATCCTGGGAATTCTGAGTATCCCAAATATTGCAAGAAGATGCTCATGTGCTGTGTAAGAGATTTTGGATTTTCAGCTGTCTCAGGATCCCACTCTAAGGACTGTTCATCACGTGGAAGTATTTTTTCTAACTTATCTCCAGTGTTTTTTGGGGGTTTTTTTTGTATTGCATGTATAATGCAAAATAAATGAGGTAGACTCGTAATAAGCAGTCCTTGGATTTAAGTGTAAGGTGCACTTTCATATTTCAGATTCTCTAAACCTGGTCCTATGATGGGAGATGGGCTAGGACAGAGGAAGGCAACCTTGGCTCTCCAGCTGTGCTGAAACTACAAATCCCATAAGGCATTGCAAGCCACAGGCATGACTCCCAGAGGCAGAAGCATGATGGGATTTGTAGTTTCAGCACAGCTGGAGAACCAAGGTTGCCTACCCCTGGGCTAGGAGAACCCCAACTGGGGATTTTCTGCTTCCATGTTCTTTGAAATTATAAAACAAAAACTGAACCCACCCCAAAGATGGATGCAGCTAAGCTGCTATGACTGCAGCAAGGAATGAAGCCAAGATGGGGAATGTATGACCCTCAGCAATGTCAACCCTCCCATTTCTCTTAGGAAAGGTTTTTGGGCCTGTGTTGATGCGCTTTGGGTTCGGGTCAATGGCGTTATTTTGGACATCAGTTTATATTGCATCTGAGATTAGTCAAAATTAATTGATGGGTACATTTGACCTACTTCTGACATGCTTCAAGATGAGTTTACATTCCTATAAACCTGTATGGAAATGCAAAACTGGCATAAAACAAAAAAACTGCTAGTTGACACAGGCCCTTTCTTTGGTTACATTTAGACAAACATCCAGAATTCGGCAAAAGAGGGACACAAAATAGGGAAACGGTTATAAATTGCTAATTTTAAGCCTTGGTGCTAACACCGCTCCCCTGCTGCCCCAGGCACTACCCACATTATGGTAAATACAGCCCTTTCTATAGTGAGGTGTGTTGGGATGGGACAGGTTCTGACCAATGAGATAGTAGCAATGAAGTAGTACATTCCATAATGTTAAACACTTTACAGATCTAATCATGTTCTGCTAACAAACAATACATGGCTCTGTTTTCATGCAGGTAGATACCAATTGGGACCGACCTCGCAGAAGGCAGTGAAGGAAGGAGATGTAGACAAACCCTACGATGCCATATTTGTGTTTGGTGAAGTGAATTGTGACCAAGCACACTGGATTATGCATGGGGATGGAAGCAAAACATTGGCTTACTCTGAGCCTGCAGGTGTTGGGCAGCTCACCAGTACCAAAGCAGTTGGTTCTTTTCAACGCAGGGATATAACCAATGACTACAAATACCCAGAAGGTATCTTTTTTTTTTTTAGTTTGATGCTGCTCATTTAATTATGGTGTAATTTGTTGAAATCTTGCTTGAAGCGCGATAATTATAGAACAGCAGAGGAAGAAACAAGCAGTACAAGGAGAGCAAGGATTAATATGATGGGTCGGGGGGATAAACTATTCCAATAACAAGCCATTCTTGGAGCTAAGCTATTGCTTTTTATACATGTAAAAACATAAGGACATTGCTTTGAGAGATGCACAGAGGCTGCCATAGACCTACTTCAGAAAGTTCTAGTTTTCTGGCTAGGGGGGAGTGCGGCCACTTTACCGGCCCATACAAGTGATCTGGCAACAGCTGATCTGCAAATATAAACAGCGTCCTGCCAGGAGTCTGTTTAACCCCTTAAGGACCCATGACGGAATTATCCCATCATGGATCGTGAAGGGGTTAATGTTCTATTCTGGAATAAATGGAGTTTCTGAAACGAAAACTTAATTCACTGTTAGACTGTTGGCTCAAGAAAAATCCTATTCCTTGCTCCTCCTCCTCTCTCCTCAGCTTTTTTGGAAGATGGTATGCAGATTATCTTGCAGTGCCATCTGCAGCCCCACCATAAAATGTAATGGCTCTGTGTAGGACCCCCCGCCCAAAAAAAAAGAAAGAGCTGCAGCCAGCAAACAAATGTAAGCAGCATCCTGGGTAGAGATCTTGTCTTGGAACCTGTGAGAATGTACAATATCTCTATAATACTACATATTGGGGCCTCAACTGAAGCCTATTCCTGCAAAAACGTGTTTCTTTTTTATTAGTGTGTGTAAGGGTTAGAAACTGTCAAATATTTTTATTGCTGTCTGTGTCCCAGTTGGGGAGATTTTTCCTCACTATCGATCCGTGAGTAGTGTCACACAGAACATGAAGCATGAGAAAATATTCCAGTGGAGGCCCTTTTTTTTTTTTTTAATAGAGAAAATGTAGGACCCCTCTCAGACTTTTGTCTGTCTCGTTTAAGGGTTGTTGCCTTAAAAAAAAAGTCAAAGCTTTTTTGTTTTTTGCTTTTACTTCTCTTTTGGGTCACAGGAGCACATTTACTAAAGTCTATCTGCTGACAGCACAGATCTGTGCTGCAGCAGAAAGGATCATTTACTACATTATTGTCCAACCCAGCTCAGTAAGTGACAGTTGGCTTTGCCTCTCTAGAGCCAGAGCCAGCCGTAGCTGCCCTTTCCCTTATCTGCCCCACCAATAAGTGTTGGAAGAACAGAGAGGGATGATTCCTGCTGGGAGCAATCTCAGACAGTCACTGTTCTCTGGAGAAAGAGTCTGAGAGCTGAAGTTATATGATTACTCAGCTCTCGGTAATTAGAGCCGGTGTGTGACAGCTGCAGTGTCCCATGCCAACTCTAAGCAGCAGGGAGAATATATATTATGTGTTGCATTGCACTTTGGAAAATGAGGCGTGACTCGGCAGCAACTGCAGCAGCTGCTGAAAGATGTAATTGCAGACATTGTGATCAGATTCCTAAATACAAGACACAGAAATCCAGAAAGTAGATCCTTCCAAATTCCACAACGATGTCACTGTAGGAAATGTGTCCTCATTGGACACACCAAAAAAATGCATGATGCATGAAAATATGTAGTGTATAGTGTAGTGTGGTGCATAGTGTATAATGCACCACAAATGCACCACAACACGTAACGGAAATGTGTATAAATATGCTACAATGCATGATATAAAAAAAGGACAAAAGCGGACACGGATAGATGTGATCCTGGCCTAAAATTGGAAACCTTTTTGCTACTATGCCATTATCATTATCATCAACATTATCATTATATATATATATATATTTTTTAAATAATAACACATGATGCAGAAAAATGAAAGCTGCGCACTTTTCTTATTTCAAACAAACCAATACAGAAACCAGGCAGAGGGGTAGCACAGTGACCTACTGAATTGAACTGGTAAGGCAACACCGATCTACTGATAAAATTCTGGATTTCAATCTACATAAGCTGTAGTTAGAAGTTCACTCGGGCCTAACATCTCCGAGACATCTCGTCTTTCTGGCTGCGTCTCTGTGACAGGAAGTGAAAGAAAATCTCCCCGATGGGACACAGGGCAACCACCTCACAGGGGTCTTAACAATTCCCTACTCTATCCAAAACGAAAAAAATAATAATTTGGCAGAGTATTTCACGTTCCACATTTATTTACTGTTATATCATCTCTTTCTTCCAGGTTCTGCTAAGGAAAGAGAGATCTTTGCAAAAGCAAAGGCAAAAGCAGAGCCACCCAGGCCACCTCTAATGGCACGTGAAGCTAGATTTGCTGCTGCACGCAATGAGGATAGTGCTCCATCTGCTCCCCCAAAACCTGAATTTTCTGCCAGTTTTAAAAAAGCGGCCGAAACACAAGTTGGTGATGATCTGAAACTCAGCTTGACGTTCAAAAACACTGTGGCTAAATCCCACAAGATAAAGGTCAACATGACAGCCACCGCCATAATATACAACAGTAAACCGGTCAAAGATATTCTTACTGAATCCCATTCTGTTACACTGGGACCGAACGAAGGTAAGTGCACAGTAACCCATTGTCTTGTATGTATGTATATATAAAAATCATAAACCGGAAATATTTCTGCCAAAAAATAAGCTTCCCATTGCAGATGTACATCAGTCAGTATGCCGGAAATATGTTTGACTGGTTTCACACTTTTGAGGGCAACCACAAAGCCCAGTACTGTGCCAAAGGCGATGCCACTGGTTTTGAGTGGCACCCCCATCACACTAAAGCTTTGCGCCTGCATTGCAGAGCACGGTAAAGTGCAGTAATGCACTACTCTGCTGTGTTGAGGAAAATAGTGTATGTGCGTGCTTTGGTCCACCCTGGTGTGTATTAACACTCAGGTTTAAATAGGGGCTAACTGTGTTTAAATTCAGTCCAGTTAACATGGGCATACAGTATGTCACAGTATTAAAATAAACCCCTCTTTTTCAAAGCAAACCTGGCTTTTCCTATTGGGGAGATTCACCCCTCTATTTGAGAGGGGAAATCCAAAATTTTAGAGTCCGCAGAACAAGGGGTAGGGGGGAAAATTCCAATTTCAGAGACAGTTGTTTAAAAGGGGAATTCCCCGCCCTTTGGAAGATTTCCTCTAACTTCCTGTTGCGTCCTTGGGAGAGGAAGTGAGTCAAAATGTTTTCAATGGAACATAGACAGAAAAAAAGAAACTGACGGGTTTTAACCCTTTCCTGCTGTATCCCAAACTGAAAAAAGTTTTGGCTATATATACACTTGAAATTATATAGATTTTATAGAGCTGCATACATCAGACAACTGAGTAAGGAGGAACCCGAGGGACTTAGTTGCTTAAGCCAAACATGTTTTCTAATTTTGAGTGGGGGAGGGTTAGAATTCCTGCTATCTGGGACTCCATTCGAGAGATTTACACTCGCTTTCTGCCCTACTGACAATGCTTTCACCAGACAGGAAGTAAGGAAAAATCTGCACCAGGGACATACAGTAGACGGAAACAAAAATCTGACACAGGTTCTAGCTTTCATCTAATGTACTAAAGAAAATACATTTAGAAGTGAGGGTAAATCAGTCCAACAGAGCCCAGGTAGTAGTAACAAGCTGGCATGGGTTCTAACCCTATGCTCTAATTTACAGCTGACCGTTATGTAGCTTGAAGCCCAAAGTTCCAAAGCTAACATTTAACAACCAAAATCCCATGCTTTTAAATTGTCTGTTCACATCCAAGAGCTCAGATGCCTGTAGCTCAATGCCTTAAGCTGAAAAGGGTACACAAGCTACTGTTGAAGCAGAATGGGGCATTCTTGACCAGACGTCCATGGAAGTGTCTGAAGAACACTTGAAAACAGCTGAAAATTAGTGTTTTTCAAGGTTAAATAATCCTCTTTTCCTTGTACTCGGCCTTCCATTGGCTAAAACAAAAACGCTCAAGTCGGAATACAGCATAGAAAAAAACTTAGAAAAACACACAAAAAATGCTCCAGAATCCCCTGTAAACTCTCACACTTAGGTCTGAAAGCAGCCTTAAGAGCTAAATCCAAAACTGAAAAAAAATGTTTTGACTGGACATGCACTAACTTTGGAGAAGAAGCTACAGGATTGACATTCAGGTTCTCTAACTTGTATCTTAGACCAGTGCCCAAGTGTGTCAAGCTTCACAGCTGGTGTGCCTGGAGCAAAAGAAAAAAGCTGCCACTTCCTACCATAAAATTAAATATAGGAACTATCATTCATGAACAACCCAGTAAGTGGTAAAGTACAGTGGCAATCAGATGGCATTTAAACTTGTAACCCGATTGCCCTGTTCAGTTCCAGTTGTACTCCTTTTCTTTGCTACCATTTGGGTTACTGGCCCTACCACCATTATCGGAAATCTATACTCCATGCACTATGCCATGCACTATTTTTTTACGGGGAAGGAAAACCTTTTCTTCAGAAATTATATAGTTCAAGCCAATTTTGTTTTAAAGCAGAACTCCTCGCATCTGATAAATTCCCTTTGTACCACCACCACCCCCTGCACTGAAAGGGTTCTTTGCTCATATGTGCAAAGGGGACTGGAATAAACTTGCTTACGTAATAATAATACTTACTCCTTGCTCCTGCGGGTTTGCTCACAGCTATATGACAACAAGTCCCCAGAGCCACTTTTCGCAAGCCTTCTGATGTTATCAAGTATGATGCAGGTCCAGCAGTCCTGCATTGTACATGAGGAGGAAAAGGTCCCCCTTACATACTGAAAACATCAGAGAACAAGAAATACAGTAAATATTTTTTTGGATCCCCATAGACTAAAAGTAGGCACACTTTGGCCTTCCAGCTGTGTTGAAACTACAAATCTCGTGAGGTATTGCAAGACTGAGACAGCCACAGGCCAGGTGCATGTTGGGATTTGAAGTTACCACAGCTGGAGGGCCAAACTCTGCCCACTCCTGCCCTAGACTAAACAAGCAATTGTACAGGAAGGAGGTTGTCTCTCAAGTTGAAATTTTACAGTGAGTGTCTCATTGACTTAGTGGGCCCGGAAGGACAGTCTTACCTGTTGGGGCAAATTAGACCACACTTTATAAGGTTTTTGCCTTCCTCTGGATCAAGTATGGGTTTGGGGTTCTTTAGATGCAGGTTTTATTTTTCTCTATTGCTTTAACACAATGGACACAATGGAGGTTATTTTTTGCATTTGCATGACCTTTCTTTCTACTTGTTTTCTAGAGAAAAGCCTTGAGCTGACAATAAAATACATACAGTATAGACAGGCCATAACGCCTGACAACATGATTCAAACTACAGCTGTGTGTGAGGATGAGAATGGAGGGAACCTGCTGGTACAAATCGTGACTACATTGAAGAACCCGGCACTGCTGTTTAGGGTAGGACTTCTTGGCTATTCTCAATTTTCTTACTACAATCCAGTGGCCAGAGGTACAATAAAATACAAAAAAAGGATAAAGCGCAACTCCTGTGGGCACACTAAAATTAGGTGACTGTTGTGTAAGGGTGTGCAGCAGCTCCTCGGTACAGGGAGAGGACCCTGTCTATTCAAAATTGCAGATATGGGCAAAGCAGGACAGGAGCGCGACTACCAAAAGGACGTGGATAGGTATATGTAGTACAGATTGTAAATGGATCTTTGTATGTGAAAAATTCAGTGACACTGTTAATAGTGGACAAAGGGACTTACAGTTCGAGGTTCCCCCGTGATCTATATGCCGCCCTCCTTTGGAAGGTCCAGGATCGCAAGAGTGTCACCGGTGTTGTAGCAGGCTGATCACTTGGAGGTGCGCATTCGTATGGCCACCCACGGACTCGGCGGGCCGAACCGCGTCGGTCAAAGACGGAAGAATGGGGAGGAGCTACACGCGGCTAGGGCACGCCGTGCGTCGTTGGTCTGGATCGGTAGCGGTGTGGGCGGTGGAGGTCTCAGGTGGTGGAGGTCTCCAGTGGCTACGCGTTTCGAGGAATCCCTCTTTATCAAGCCTAAAAGATGCTGGAGATCACAGGAGATTTGACTGTTTTTAAATGAAACAGGGGGGAGGAGTGTGGTTTCGTTGAGCCTGGTTTATAGATCAGATCCCCTCCAATTAAACGTTAGCCCCAAAATAAAAATGAATTGTCATCTAAAGCCATATATCCACAGCAGGTCGAGCACTGATAGCTCGCACTCAAGGCGGACCCAGACTGCTAATCCACTCCCCCCTCATGTGAGCGGCAGCCTATCACCAGGCTCAACGTAACCACACTCCTCCCCCCTGTTTCATTTAAAAACAGTCAAATCTCCTGTGATCTCCAGCATCTTTCAGGCTTGATAAAGAGGGATTCCTCGAAACGCGTAGCCACTGGAGACACCCGACCACCATAGACCTCCACCACCTGAGACCTACACCGCTACCGATCCAGACCAACGACGCACGGCGTGCCCTAGCCGCGTGTAGCTCCTCCCCATCCTTCCGTCTTTGTCCGACGCGGCTCGGCCCGGCCAGCCGAGTCCGTGGGTGGCCATACGGATGCGCACCTCCAAGTGATCAGCCTGCTACACCACCGGTGACACTCTTGCGATCCTGGACCTTCCAAAGGAGGGCGGCATATAGATCACGGGGGAACCTCGAACTGTAAGTCCCTTTGTCCACTATTAACAGTGTCACGGAATTTTTCACATACAAAGATCCATTTACAATCTGTACTACATATACCTATCCACGTCCTTTTGGTAGTCGCGCTCCTGTCCTGCTTTGCCCATATCCGGAGGTACAATAAGGTGGTCTATTTGAAAAAAACTGAGATATGGACATACTTAAAAAAAAATGTAAAAAAATGGGGTGCTATACAACTGTGCATTGCGCTCCTCTGACTTCCAACTTGCATGATAAGAATGAATGCAAGTAAAAAAAGAAAGTCGCCAGGAGAGCCTTGTCATGTGACCTGTCAGGCACATGAATGGCTCTCCACCTACAATGGAGTCTTCTGTTGTCTAGGATTCCAAAGGCGGCATACCACACACCACATTTTATGAATGGAAGACCTTGGTATGTAGAATGTAAAGTACAACCGAGGGCAGATAGAGAGCCATTCTAATACATATTGCCTTAGCAATCTAAATGTCATTTACTCTGGGTTATCTGTACTTGAAAGGAGCATTATGGGACGAGTGAAATACGCTCATCCCCATACTTAGACACTGAATCTGTCACACGTCAGCTCTATAGATCAAGAACTGAGCAATCACATACCACTGGCTCAGTGCCTGATCTTCTCCCTGCAGAGAGCGGTGACTGTCAATCATATCATCACACCCTGCAGGGATCCCCCCTCCCCTCCTTACTTCAGTGGTGACTGGAGGGACGGACAGAGGAAAGAGTTTCTGTAGTCCAGAGAGATAGAAATCACCAGCAGCACAGGTAGAGAGCACACATAATTACTAGCTCACAAAGTTTCTGTCATGAGCAACAGGTATTTTTCTGCACTTATTAAACAGAATTAAATACTTTCAAAATACTTTCAATGGTATATTTAACAGACAACAAGGGAGAAAATAAGTTTATTGTTGGAGTTTACGGTACATACATTTTAATTAATACATATTAGTTTGCTTGGTAGTATTACTACTTCCACGAACACCAATCATACTACCATAGTAATAATACCAATAATATTACAACAGATTGTATATTAATTTTTTTCATAGACTATTGAAGACGTCAAATTAAACAAACCTACAAAAGTGGATGTTATATTTACTAATCCAAGTAAAGAAGAGGTCTGTAACAGTGTTTTGATTGTAGAGGGGAGTGGCCTTTTGAGCGACCAACTGATTGTTAAGTGAGTATAAATAGTTTTTGGAAAATGTTATAAAAATATAAAATGAATTATTACATCATAAGCAGTCTTTTTTATTATTATTATCCTGGCCAATACCAGGCATGGTAGGCTGTTTAACCTGCACTGATTGGAGAGGAAAATTTCCAGGAATGTCTCAAATTAAGTGGTCTATCATATGCAAACCATGTTTTCCTGTTCAAGGAAGCTGACATTTTGTTTACCCAGTCTTGTGATTTACACACCTCTGCTATAAATCTTATGGTTCAGATTTACAGCGTGTCTGCTCACCTAGGAAATGTATTACCAATTTGATGATGCTGGTGACACAGCGATCTGCAAAAGCAGTCCACGAAAATAAGTTGTCGCCTCCTTCGCTATGCAGTGGAGCAGAGGGATCTGAATCACAGAACTTGCACAGAATTCCAGATCCCTTCACAAGAAAAATTGTTCAGAATTATAAAGTTGAATTCCAGGCAAAACTGAGCTTTGGAGAGAATGGAAAAATTAGAGTCTTTGTCTGTTTTGTATTGCTATCTGCCTCCTA
>NW_017307011.1:100263-102236 GCF_000935625.1 Nanorana parkeri
CAAAATATCTATCTATCCTGCTATCTATAATTTACTAATTAAACTTTCTTTTTTTTTCTTCTAGTGTACCAAGTCTAAAACCAAATCAAAGAGCTACAATTGAGTTTGATATCACCCCATACAGACAGGGTGAGGGAAGTCTCCTAGCAGATTTCTCCTCCAAGAAGTTCCCAAATGTTAAAGGCTTTCAATCGGTTCCAGTGACTAAATCATAAAAAGCGATACCTCCCGAGAGAAGAGAAGATAAACCAGTTAGAAGCCTCATATATTGATGCACACAGAAGCATCACCATGCACAATGATTTTCAAGCATATTGTAATCTGCATTTAATTCTAAATAAACTGAAACGCTAGTTTATTGATTAAGAAAAAGTTGTATATTTGATTGGAGGTTTAAAAAGCATGTGTTGGTTTCCTGCAAGTTGCCATGAGAACAGGCTAGTATTGGAATGTCCCAAGACCTTGTGGGAAGTTGCGGGCGCCGGTGTAATGTGTCCGCCGGTTGCACACTACGGTCCGCCACCGTCCAATCACGACGGGACGGCCCGGAGGCCCTCATTTGTTCCCCAACTTTGTTACTGCTACCTGTAGTATGAGTCCCCACGGACTAGCCACTGTGCAAGTACTTATTGCAGGTATGACTCCTCACCCTTGGGCTAGGCCTTACCTGCCAATGTTAACCATATTATTGATCACTTTGGAGTCTGCAGCGAATCAGACCTTACTCCGTCTATGCCCCCATAGCGCTTCCTGCACCGCTAGCTTGTTGGGGGGAGACGCGGAGATTCAGACTCAGGGCTCACACAACCTGGGCAGACTCAAATGACCCCTTGAGGGAATCACTGTCTTTCTCTATGCTAACCCTACGAGGGTGATATTAACCTCATGAGCTCTTATCACCTAGCTCCAATTTTACCTGCAGCTTGGAACCCGCACGGTCAATGTCCATGGACATTCCATATAGAACCTCCTATAGCTTGACCCAACTCCTGAGTCTGACCTTCCGCCTCTCTTCCTATACGTTCAGTAATGTGATTTGTTACACTTGTTTTAGAGTTCTCTAGACATTGCCTACTTGTTTTACCTGCTCTAACTTAGGCCTACTTAAGTGTTAATGCATCCGGATATGACCATTTGTGTTCCTGGATCCCACTCCTTGTGAAGTTCTCAATATGCCACTCTGTTGTATCTGACCCCCATGGCAGATATCTAATACTCACAGGACTCCTGAATGATTCTGAAGTCACCCTAGTCTCTTACTATGCCCCCAACACAGACCAACTTCCATTTTTTACAGACCTAATGGGCAAGGTTCGAACCAGTGGCACGGGCACGATTATCATGTGCGGAGACTCAAATTTAGTCCTCCTTTCAAACTTCGGTGCTGCGCTCCCTACAATCTAATGTTATGAACTTCATTTGGAATGGTAAGCGTCCGAGAGTCCCCCGAACCACCATTTATACACCCAAGACCCGGGGTGTATTTCCTGAAGTACTTCCAAGCAGCACAAATTGGACAATTAACGAAGTACCATGCAAAAACAGAAATCCCCCGATGGGTCACTCTGGAGGACTCATTCCACCCATCTACTTCAGTAGCCAACCTCCTCTGGCTCCGACCCAAACACAGACCCTCTCCACTAAACCCTATCACTGCCTTTTCCATACGCCTCTGGGACTCGCTGCGCAAACGCATGAAATTAGCCTCATCGCATTTGCCTCTACTATCCTTTCTCCGCAACCCTGACTTCCCCCCGGCCCTCTCCAGCCCCTCAAGCTTTGCGACCTGGTCTGATAAGGGACTCGTAACTCTGGAGAAATTACAGACCTCCACGGGTGTGAAACCTTTTCCATATCTACAGGAACACTACCACTTACCTTTTAAGGAACTCTTTCGGTATCTCCAAATTAAAAACTTCATCCTCACGCACATGCGACATCTACCCCCAGCAAGTCCCCTTAGCCCCTTTGAA
>NW_017307011.1:103023-113157 GCF_000935625.1 Nanorana parkeri
ACCCTGCCATCTGGTTGCCATTCTCAATTGATGTGGAGGGGGGGTTGGCGGCGCGGGGCATATTGTGGAACCCTGCCTTGGGGCGGCAGGGGGAGTAAATCCGGCCCTGCCTGTGTGTGTAATACCCATATTAGTTTATTTGCTGTATGTGTTGAGAAATTTTCCCTTTAACTTCCTGTCCCCAAAAAAACTAAAGGGAAATTAAATTAAATCTCTACAAAGTGAGAAATTCTTCTTTAGAAAGTTGTCACCTGAAGAGATATCCCCATTGGTAGATTTCCCCTCACCTCCTGTAACTGTACAAGATTTCCCATTGCCTTCTGGTAACGATGACAGTAGTTCTGACTAGGGTCACCAGTACAATTTGATCCAGTGAATCTCTTTGGATGGGGCAATGGGGGGGCAGACGGCAATACATTCTCGACAGAGTTCTATCTTTTCCTACTCCAGCCATATATAAAAAAAAAAAAGTTTCGGCTATACATACACTTAAAAAAATACCATATACTATATACATGGCACAATAATATACATGGCACAATAATGTATTTCATGCCCTACTTTTTTCATGCATGGTATTGTAGTACCATATGCTGCACTGCAAAGCATGTCTGCTGGGTTGGGGTGCCATTGAAATGAATTGCAGTGCAACATACCACCCACTAGGTGAATTGTGTGATAGCATGTGCCTAGTGCACACTGCGTGAATGGACCCTCAACCCTTGCAGTGCGGGCTGTAGTCCAACTGCAAGGGTAGGGTTTTTTTTACTTCTTTACGGCTAGTTCACACCAGCCCCAGTCGTTCCGGCCCGATTGGTGCCAGAACACACTGGATCGCATTCCAGCTGGCTCACTTCGTTTTGGGGCTGGAGGGGGCGTGGCAGTGCAATGAAATCAATGGCACCGCAGCCACTCCCTTTGGCCACAGTGCGATCACCCGCACCCGGTCCAGTGCGGTCAGAAAAAATGCTGCATGCACTATTTCTTCAGACCGCACCTTGAACGGAACGCAGTGAGCTGGCCGAGATGTGATCCAGTGCGTTCTGGCCAGAATCGATAGGGAGATTTATGCTGTGCTTAGGGACTCAAATCAGGACACTTGACAAGTATGTGTCCGGGTGGAAGCTGGTCTGACAACCGGACACAATACATATAGGACTCCCAAACCCGGACTGTCTGGGTCAAACCCGTACAGGTGGCAACCCATAGATACCCATGTTGAGGCACCTACTCCCCATGTTGATGAGCAATAGGCCCTCATACCCACATCCAGTGACCCATTGGATGTGGAAGTCTTCTTGTGAGGAAGTTATCTACATTTAAAAGCCCTCTTTAGAATAAGTGGTCCCCCAGATATCTGGTCCTCCGCCCTAGTGGAATGAGTAAGGGGTACGTTAGTACCCCATATTACCCATTCCGACCAAAAGATTTTATGGGTAAACACCACCCTAATATAATAATGGTGTATGCCCACTATAATTCATGCCAGTCCCTTTGAGTCTGCTGTATATGTAAAGGGGAAACCCAACCTAAAGAAAAATTGTGGGGTACCCCTAAAAATAAATGACAAGACATGTTTCGTGGCCGGCTGCCTGGCAGGATGGGAGAGGGGGTCTAGCATGCGTTACCCCCCCACCGGCAGGCAGTACCAGGCCACATGCCCTCAACATTGGAAGAATACCTTGACAGGGTTTAACCCCGACTGGCATGATTAAGCCACATGCCAGTGGCTTAAGCGACAAGCTACATTGCCCTAGATTGTGACTTCCAGCGATGTTATTCATGTAAATTACAAATAAATATGCGGTGGAGCAGCAAACATATATATATAACGCAATGCAAGTGAATGATTAGCAAGAAAAAAAGAGGGGGGCTATAACAATAAATACATTTTAAAAAACGCTGCTCAGATGATCAAGCATTTTAAATGGTCGACTGTGCTGTATTACTATGTAAAACAAGCAGCCAACCATATTTCAACATAAAAAAAGTAAATATACTTGAGGTATGTTAGAGCTAGTTCACACCACAAACAGTGCGTTCAAGCACGATTTAGTGCCGAAACGCACAGGATCACATCCCGGCCGGCTCCCTTTGTTTAGGGAACGTGTGACACATCAACGCCTACTTTCCGGTCCAGGGCGGCCAGAAAAAATAGTGCATGCAGCAATTTTTCTGACTGCACCAGACCGGAACGCAGGCATTGATGGTATGCCCGATCGCACTGCCATGCCCCCTCCTGTCCCTAAACGCAGGGAGCCGGCCAGTATGCGATCCTGTGCATTGCGGCACCAAATCGGGCAGGAACGCACTGTTTGTAGTTTTATCTAGCCCTTAGGATTACATTGCTCATACATTTAAATTAATAAAGAATAATCAATTTTTTTTTTTAAATAGAGCAATATAAATATTACATTGATTATCTAAAGATATATCAACACATACATTTAAAAAAAGAAAAAAGGACTGCAGTCATCACACAGTCCACAATGCAATGCAATAAATAGGCTGTTTATGAAGAAACATAAGCAATGAAGTCTGTTTTAAAAAAAACTAAAAAAAAAAACTTGTTTTGATTAGGAGAATCGATCAGAACCAAACACAGCAGAAAAGAGAAAAACTACATTACCTGCACACAGCAGCTGTTGGCAATCTAAAGTGGGCGGGAGGACCTCGTTCAGGAGCACGCACAGACTCCATGTTACAGTCAGAGAAGAGGGAGTCAGCTATAAAAAGGGAAGTTCTACCCAGCATGTTTAAATAAGGTTTAAAATAAAGAGCATCAACCACAACAATGGACACTACCATGGATCATAGTAAGTCACACATTGTTTTATTGTCACTGATTTCAGGACAGTGTGAGCGCTGATTAGGTACTGGCTGCAACTAATGCAACCCTGGTAGTTCTTGTGAAAATGCCAAGTATCGGCACTGGTATCTGAACACCCCTAGTGCCAGATATATTACCATCTCTCCTGACTTTTTTGGGGTGTTTTTAGAGCTGACAACAAGTTTTGAGGTATAAATTGCACTGTGAATTTGAGGCACATTCTCAGTGAAAATGTTCTTTCTAATAAAGCAGCTTTTCTGTGGGGGCGATCATCTGTCTGACTACTGTATGAGTAGCTCTGATTGGCATGTCCCCAGTCAAGCTATTCCTTTGGTGACTGGAAGCCTTCAGTAACCACACAGCATTGAGCAGCCCCAGAATGTTTGTACAGCAGTAAAGACGAAGATGTCAAGTGTGTGTATGAGTGCTGGTGTATGCCTGGTAGCCTACTGCATGATGCATGAATGAAGGAGCGACTGAGTGATGAACAGTATGTAGTTAAACAATTGAGGCATTTTAAATGTTTTAGCAATAGAAATGTAAAGTGGCCAAAAATATAACTTGTAACAAATTATCTAGTTCCATATGCTCAATCCATAATTTTAAAAAAATACTGGCAATATTACAATCCTCTGCTAAATTTTGTAAAACCATTACCAGATACAGAGGAACTTTAACCACATTTTCAAAATAACAGCAAATGCCTTTTTAGAAATGTTTAGTAATGACAATCTACAAACGGATACTTTTAGATAATTGCCAGCTTTGTATTCTTTGCATACCTTGCTTTTTCTCTTCCTCTCCATTTCACAGTGGCCATTTTATCTAAGGGCAGATGAATCTCCCTTTACTTCCTGGAACTCTGGCACATGTGACCATGCACATCATCTCAGTGGAGGAGAATGCCTTTCCCTGAGAGATTATGAGATTTCCCAGCAATGCTCTGCTGATGTAATCTTCTCAGGATGCACCACTTGGGCACATTACATCACTTTTGCCAAAGAGAACCAGGAAGTAGAAAATAAAAAATTGTAAGTAAAAGGAAAACATGTTTAACTAATGGATGTAAGATGATTTGATATCCACATGCAGAGCTGCATGCTGATGTGATTTTTAGCCAAAGGGGGATAAAGGTCTACTTTTAAAGGACTTAAAGATGGCCATACACTAGTAGATTTTCATCAGAGACTTGACGAACGTCGAACTAAATTTTTTTTAACTTTAACTTTTGATTTTGGAATGAATGGAGTTTCCCGAATGAAGACCACATGCGAGAATTATGTGTAAATTGTCACATAAGTTTGCAAAATGAGGAAGGTCAGTTAATGGCATCCTGTCTATATAGGGTACAAAGTGTGTGTGTCTGCGTCCATGGCAATTATGAACCTTGGCAGACCTATACTGTAGGAAAAAAAGCTGTGCTGCTTGCCATGGCAAACTGGGCGTAGCCTGGCCAGCTCTGGCTGCGCCCCCTCTCAGCTGCACCTGAGGCGAGTGCCTCACTCGCCCTATGGTAGCTAAAGCCCCGCTGTGCTGTAAGCCTCCCAATTAGGGCGATCCCCCTTCTCTCCCTTTGTACTCACAGATACAGGAAGTGAAGACGGCACTAAAAGAAGTTAACACTTATCAATTCTCCAAGAGGGAGTTCTGTTCTCTTGAGTTGGGCTTTTATATGAAATTAATTTATACATGCAAAAAACTCAAGTATTGCTCCCCTTGCATTGTGAAAACCTAGGTCAAAGAGTTCATAAAGGCCACACCTTGCTTTATTGAGGTGCCAGATACAGTAAAATATTTGCCAACCTATCTAAAAATACAAATTAAAAATAATCAAATTTCTATTATTTTGTATAATGCTCTGTCGGCAAACACCAGGTAATTCTTAATTCAGACCATCGGCAACGTTGTTCAAATGTTTCTTCTCTATTCAGGTTGTAACATAAATTACTCTGTTTCAGGTCTACTGCTGAGCGAAACTGACCTTCAGAGAAGCAGAAATGTTGCAGCTCACAGGACTGTAAACTACATCACCAGTGAGTTGGTGCTCAGAAGGGGCCAGCAATGTGACATAGCTCTTACTTTCAGCAGACCAGTACAGTCTGGCGATGACCTTAAAATAATTGTTGAAACAGGTAATGTGACTTTCTTTATTGATTGATCCTTCCGGTAGCATCTAGGAGGCAGTTACAGCCTATGTGTAGGCAATGATCTGATTCTGGAGAAGAGAAATCTGGGGGCATATTACCCCCGTGACAAATATGTATGTGTGTGTATGTAGGTGAGGAGCGCTGTGCATGACCAGAAAGTGTGGGAAATTCCAGTCGTTTGAAGAATAATGATCACTTTATTGATATGACATAAAACATAGGAAAATGTTTGTGGGGAAATTGGGGCTCCCCTTCAGGACTTTGGTAGGGTCTGTTGTACCTGCAGACGCTAATGGCGGTGCAGTGCACACTTTGTAACACTGTAAGGGTACAGACGGCAGTGCTGAGGATTACCAAAGCCATGAAATAGAGGGAGTCCCAATCCCCCAAAACAGGTAGGCTATGTTTTTTGTTGTATACCAATAACATAATCATTGTTTTCTAACTGGCTGGAATTTCCAAGACTTCTGTGCACTCACAGTACTCCTCTGAGCTGCCTTGTTGTTAGACCTTCCAGCATCTCTCCAACTCCACTGCAGTGGTCTACAGTCCCTGAGTCATCACATTCTATACAGTGTTTAGATGTGAGGACTCCAAGGGACATACCGTTACTGCAGTGCAGGAAGAGAGGCTGGAGGGAGGGCTGTGACAGCTGTCCGTCTTGGAGGATCGGGTGAGTTTAACGTTTTTATTTTAGTCCCTAGACTAAAAGGAGTGTAACTCTTGCAGTGCGGGAGTTGCCCCACTGCAAGGATTAATTTTTCCTGGAGTTCTGTAAATGGAAAGGTGTCCCCCCCCCCCCCCCCCCCCCCCCCCATGTTGAATGCACTCAAACGTGACCCTTGCTGTTCCTCTTGCTATCCCATCTAACAATGCCCTCTCCCCCTCTCCCCAAGCAGCCCCCATGGAAAATGCATGGCCCCTATGTCATGTGACACCCCTGCTTTTAACAGTAGATACCTATCGGAAAACCGTATCCATTACATGACTGATGGATTCGTCAATTTTCTGTCCCTCCATTAAAACCCCAATAAACAAAGGCTAGATAGATTGTACCGACAATGTGATTGTGACGTTATTATTTTTCCAGTTATTGCACTTATAACCTATCGCGGGTTCCCCTGCGATGCGGGAGGTAGACCTCCTGTGCCTCCCCCCAATCTTTCCCTCTTCTCCCTGTTCCTTGAGCGCTACTTTAGTCCTTCCCCAACAGTCTAATAATCTAAGATACTCATTCAGTAACCACACATGTCGGCCTTGCAATGCTAGTATACTGAGCTTAGGGTAACGGGAGGACGCTAGTTTGTGTCCTCCCGTTACCCTAGGGAGAACTATGGGGAAAAACACTGACCCCTTAGTTCTCCTTTAATGTAAAGGGGTTCAACTCTCCTAACAAGCGTAACATGGCGTTCCGGCAATTCCGCTCCAGACACGTGGACATGATCTGTCTGCAGGAGACCCATTTTTCACAATCCTCTCACCCGAAATATTTCCATCACCATTACCCACAAGTCCACATGGCCAATGCAGACACAAAACACAGAGGGGTGCTGATCGGCTTTGGGCGCTCGGCGCAGTTTGTATGTCAGAAGGAAATTCCAGATCCTTCCGGAAGATATCTTATCCTGATGGGTACATTACGTGATGTGGAAGCCACTATTGTCACGTACTATGCGCCCAATTCTAATCAGCTCCCTTTCTTTAGACATTTACTTTCTGTGATTGCAGCACACCAAAAGGGAACTCTCCTTCTAGGCGGCGACTCTAACTTGACAATATACCCGAGTATGGACCGATCCAACACAGTGATATTGCCTTCAGACACATCTAGACCCTTCCGCCGTTTGCTATCCCAACATGCGCTAGTGGACTGTTGGCGTGAACTAAACCCGACCTCTAGAGAATACACATTTTACTCGAACCCACATGACTCATCCTCTCGGATAGATCATTTGTTCACCTCACATGCCACGTTACCGTCAGTTACTGAAGCCATCATCCAACCTTTCTCATGGACGGACCATCAGGGAGTTAAGATCTATATGTCCTCCTTTTGGTCTGATTCAGTCGACCGCACATAGTTAGTAAAGAGTCGTTCAGGGACCGACGATAATGTGCGCTCCACTATACAAACAGCTCTCTAACACTCCAGATATCTCCCCAATGACCCTATGGCAAGCACACAAGACAGTCCTTAGGGGTGAATGCATCCAGATTGCATCCGCTCTTAAAAAGAAAAGGCAAACATGTCTAAAAAAACTAGAAGACATATACTTGTCTCGTACTCTAACATACAATGCCCACCCTTCTTCACACAACAAAACATTGCTGGATACAGCTAGGCGAGACCTAAATCTACTCTTAGCCAATATTGCGGATAAGAGCCTACGTAGGACCCAACACAAATTTTTTATATCCAAGGCAATAAGCAAGATTCTTTGCTAGCCCGTAGACTCAGGAAAATAGACCTTCACCAAAAACCATTGCGTCTGCAATTGTCAGAAGGGACCTTATCCAGCAATCCCTGCAAGATAGTTCAGGAATTTGCGCAACACCTATCTAAACTATATCAAGCCCAGGAACCTCCTAAATACAGACTTAATGTCCAAAACATTAGCTAACTTGGCACTCCCAACCCTCAGAACTCCAACGAGATTCACTAGACAGGCCAATGTCAAAGAAGTACAAATCGCCATAAAATCTCTCAAGCCCAACAAAAGGCCTGGTCCAGATGGTTTCACGGCAGCCTATTATAAAAAGTTTAATGAGCAATTGACCCCAATGCTTACTGCTGCACTTAATACCCTGCGGACAGGTGGTAGTTTCCGGCAAGAATCACTAACGGCTACAGTATGCATGATCCCTAAACCGAACTCAGATAACACTACCTGGTCGAATTAGACCAATTTCGCTATTGAATATTGATATAAAACTTCTAGCTAAAATACTGGCAACCAGACTGAATGGACTAATCGGGGACCTTATTCATAAGGACCAAGTAGGCTTCATGCCACGCCGCCAAGCTGGAGATAATGTTCGCAGAACTTGCCTCCTAATAGATATAGCCAGAAAACGCAATATTCCATCGCTCCTATCTCTAGACATGCATAAAGCGTTGATTCCTTGTCATGGTCCTATCTCTTCAATATGCTGAGCCGTTGGGGATTTGGTAAGGAATTCTGCACTTGGTTTTCGAAACTCTATTCACACCCACTAGCGTCAGTAAAATATGCAGGTTATAAATCAACGGCCTTCCCATACCACCGCTTGAAAAGAAGTTCCCCTTTCAGTGGGAACCTAATGCAATCTCCTACCTAGGAATTCACCTCACCCCTTCCCTCCCTATACGCGGCTAATTACCCACCATTAATTACCAAACTCACCAAACTCACCAATCTATTGAAAATATGGGCCACATACCCCCTCTCCTGGTTGGGGATAATCGCTGCAATCAAAATGACCCTATTGCCTAAGCTACTGTACCCCTTCAGAGTCTTGCCAGTTTTTGTTCAGTCCCATGTCTTGAGGGTGCTCCAACACAAGATCTTCAAATTCATATGGGCCAATAAGAAACCTTGCCTCCCCAAATCAGTGATGTACCACAGCAGACCAGATGGAGGTCTGGGGGTCCCAAATCTTCAAAAATATTTCCAAGCTGCACAAATAGCTACTATAGCCAAATATAATGACAAGAGTGAAACGCCGTTGTGGGTCTCTCTGGAAGCGATTAGATTGTGACCCCATAGCCATAGACAATCTCCTATGGCTAAGACCAAGTGCCAGAGCCTCCCTCACTAATCCTATCACCCGGCGCTCCCTCAAGATATGGGAGTCAAATATTCCAGCAGACTCATCTCCCCACATCTCCCACTGTTGTCTATACTTCGGAATCCTATGTTCCCTCCGAGCCTCAAGTCTCCCTCATTTAGAAACTGGACCAATAACAAAGTAATGACCCTACATGACCTTATAGGTGTAAATCAGGTCATTCCGTACTCGGATCTGCAATCTAAATATAACTTCCCATCTAATGAAATGTTTAGATATCGAGGCGCATGCGCGCAGGGATCTAAGATGGCCGCGTTTTAGATCACCTCCGCTCCACCCGGGCAATCTCCCTCTGCTACCGGTCTCCCGCCGGCACCAGCAGCTCACCCTTGCTTACCGGGAGTCAGACATGGACCTCCGGCACCCATTCACCCGATGGGGAAAACGGACAAACCTCAGCAAACCCGAAAATCGGAGCACACTGTGGAGGCGGCCTTCCAAAATGGCGCCCGATCCACTCTCCACCTCGGACGAGGACAGTCGGCACTCGGTAGGTGACGGCCCAGTGTCACAAGCGGACCTGTGGCCCCGCACCCCGCTAGCTCTCCGCTCTCAGGATCCCGAAGGGGACTCGCAGATGCTCGCCCGCTTCCGCGGCATAGTCCGGGAAGAAATCTCGGCGGCCTCCCGCAAGCTCTCCACCGACTTGCTCCGCGAGATTAGAGATGTAGGCCGCAGAACCACCGCTATCGAGCATCGCATTGATGATGCCACCCTAGTCTTGGACGACCACGAACGGGAATTGGTGGCACTCCGGGACGAACTGGAGCAGCTCAAGGACAGGAGGACTCTGAAAATAGGGCCCGTCAGAGACTGTCACTGACCTCCACGGTTCCATGACGGCATTCTTCCAGGAATTGGTGCCGGATCTCCCCTTAGATCAATTGGAGTTGGACCGTGTGCACCGCGCGCTAGCTAGGCCGCGGCCCGACAGTCCTCCGAGGGATGTGGTCCTCAAGTTCCACCATTTTCGCTCCAAAGAAAGAGTCCTGCAGGCGGCCCGCGACAAAGCCCCCCTCTCCTTTCAGGGCTATGACTTACAGGTCTACTCGGACCTATCCCCCGCTACGTTGGCGAAACGACGTGCCTTGAAACCATACCTGCTGTCCCTGAAGTCCATGAATGTCCGCTACCGCTGGGGATTCCCCTTCAAGGTTTTCTTCACATATCGAGATGCCCCCTATCAAGCCGCGACGGCCACGGATCTCCGTACTCTTTTCCAAGAATTAGGCTTCGCAGTTCCGCCGGAGGAACCCACCCGCCGCCACGTTCTCCCTCTTCAGGCTATGCTACCATTACCGCCCCGCTCCCCTTCGACCTCGGAACCGC
>NW_017307011.1:119424-120422 GCF_000935625.1 Nanorana parkeri
CTATAACGAAAAACTTTCTGCACGCCTAAAAGACTGTATGCTTAAATTTTAGAAAATTTGGGACCCGTGGGTCACTCATTTTCTCCCTCCGTCATTTGACCGACAGCTCATGACCCTTTTAACACTAGCTCTTCCCAAAACGCCATCCTCGATCCTCGACCCACATATGAAGGGCTGTTGGTAGCGCTCCTCTCTCCCCCCCCCCCCCCCCCCTTTTATTGTTTTCCTTTTTCCTGCTGTCTCTCCCTCTTCTCTCACTTTTTCTAAACCCACCTAAAGATCCTAGGGATCTCTTGGTTTACTTAGGTTCTTTTGATGTCCACCTAAAGATGCTATATGTGAATTTTTGCACACTTACCCACTAGTTCCTTCGGTGGCCGTCTCAAGACTGTCAGCTCAGTTTTATGTAACAAATTCACTGTTTACGCATAAGTTATTTATGTATGTTTGAACATTCATGTTTGATGTTACGTTCCTTTTGGAAAATTGTTAAAAACCAATAAAATACTTTTGAAAAGTTAAAAACCCCAATAAACACACGGACTGCGCAACATGGATTTTAACGGCCACAGCAGCCCTTTAATTAACCACTTCAAGACCAGGTGTTTAGACCCCCTTCCTGGCCAGGCCATTTTTCAGTGTTCAGCGCTGCGATACTTTGACTGACGTTTATTCCGTCATGCAACGCTGTACTGAAATGAATTTTATACCATTTTTTGGGGACAGATAGGGCGTTATTTCGGTGGTATTTAATCACCACTGGGGTTTTTATTTTTTTTTATAATTAGGAAAAATTACAGAAAATTTTGAAAAAAAAAAGTTTTTTTTACATTATGTTAGGAAACATTTATTATTAACCAGTTTTTTGGTAAAATATAAAAGTCGGGGTCACGTCGGGTAAATAGACACCAAACATGTCAAGCTTTAAAATTGCGCGCACCCGCGAAATTGCAGAAAACTACCATACCCAAAATTGGCCATAGGCGACACTTTAAAAG
>NW_017307011.1:120851-123073 GCF_000935625.1 Nanorana parkeri
AGGAAAAAAAAAAAAAAATTACCGTCAGTCATACCATTTGGTGCTAACTGAAAGTTCTAAATGCAAACTTTTACAACACAAGCAGTGGAATTCATAGAGTGCCATAGACACTCAATTGGGGCTTTTAACAGGGCTGTGATTGGCCAGGCAACAAATCTTTGAGGTTTACTGACTATCTTCTGTCTTATTGCATCAGTATCTTCAGCATCTCATGGGTTATTCATACCTTTCTATTACACACAGGGCCTCATGCTTCTCTGTTATATGCACTGCCTCACACCTCTGTGTTACATTCTGTAACTCACATGACTGATGGATTCGTCAATTTTCTGTCCCTCCGTTAAAACCCCAATAAACACAAGGACTGCGCGACATGGATTTTAACGGCCACAGCAGCCCTTTTATTAAACAAACAACTTTAACAATAACCAAAGTAATAAACCAAATAATATACAAAATAATACTGTAAACAATGGTTGACCTGAGAAGGTCTTTGGGTGCCCGCCAGCCCAAAAATGCCTCTCATAACACTCCACCCATGTCCCCAGCGCACCACAACCAGCTCGAGGACACTTACTCCTTCTGGGTTCCCAAGGGGCCAGGCACCGCCCTTTACAAATCCGGACACACAACAGGGGGAAACCCCCATACCAGCTGAGGGCCCCCATTTTTGTAATGACCTCCGATTATGTAGACTCCCCAAAGACCCCCTAACCCGCCAAGCTGCCGTGACAAAAGAAACCCCCACCAACCCCCATAACCACAAAATTCAGGGAGGGAGGGACAACCTGCTTCCTTCGTCGATTTCCGGAAAGAGGACGTCCCTCAGCCCTCGCAGTTCCTTCCCATGCGGCTCCTCCCGCACACCTGACTCCCACGTCCAATCAGGTAAGAGCAGCTATTCCCATTTATTTTTAACCCTTTCTCCCGGGACTATTCCTCCCCCCAGTCATGTAGCCCCTCCGCTTAGTCTCTCCGTGTCTGTCTTTACCCGTGCTATGCCAGTATCTACCTTTTTTTATGCAAATAAAATTGCAGGCAGCACTTACAGTAGACAGTAATTTTGTATAAATCTAAAGGAAAGCAAGGCAATGCCTATCTTAACTAGCCAGATGTTTAAATCAACTAGATGTGTTTGGCTGCCATAAACATTACTGTTATTTTTCCTTCCCTTCAATTTTTATAAAAAAGAAATCGCACAGCCCCCCTAGTCAAACCAAAACAACATGACTTGTTAGATTGCATTGCTTAACGTGTAACTGATTTCAGTGGATGTGTGTGTTCTATAATAGTAGTACTGAAAGTATTGATTCCTTTAAATAACAAATTATAACTTATATTTGTCAGGTCCCTCTCCATCAGTGCAGAAAAACACAAGGGCAGAAATGGCAGTGTCCAGCTCTGCGAGTGGGAGATCCTGGAGTGCGATACATGGACCAAGTAGTACCAACACCTTGAGCATTGTCATCCATATTCCAGTCACTGCAGTTATTGGCAGATATAAAATGAGTCTACAGATTACCAGTGGCGGAAGGCCAAATGTCACCAGCCTAGGAGGCTTCATTTTGCTGTTTAACCCTTGGGCATCAGGTAGATTATCTTTATTGCTGTAAATGCATGTTTTACTTGTTGCAAGCACACCCACACACCCTAATGAGATTTTGGTGGCATCTCTTGCACTTCTGCCTCAGTGACAGTGGTCACCAAGACAAGTAAAGAGGGTGACTCTCTGCAGCAAGTCTTGGTTTTTCATTATACTTTAAATGTGAAGTCTGACAATGGAAAGAAACCTATTAGTTTCCACTCTTATTCCCTCATTGGCATTTTATAGTTTCTATTTCAATTTCTAAAACCTATAAGTAATTACCTTAGTCTGTGGTCCGTGACAGGCAGTGTACTCTAAACTTCAGCACTATAATGTGTACTTTTGGCAGTGCCTGTGTTCCATGCGGATTTCTATTTGATTGGCAAGCAATCACTCAATGAGACTTACACCAAGAGATGAGATTTTGCTTAACCAGCCACCATACAAGCTATACTCCTTCACTCTAGGAGTGGGTAGATGGGTAACCATTGGAGTTTTTTTTCCTTGCCAGAACTCACCTGTAGAAACAGCCTAGCATTTTCGGAATTAAAGGTTGGCAACAGCAGGCCCCATGTTGTTCTTATGGCAGGTCTCCTTTAAATGGATAAATGGGACATTTGTAAAAAAAAAAAATTAT
>NW_017307011.1:123245-167102 GCF_000935625.1 Nanorana parkeri
TACTCCACCTATTCTTACTTAATGGATGGATACTTGAAGGTCACTCTCTCTCCTCAGGTGATGAAGTGTATGTGAGCAGTGAAGAAGAGAGAATAGAGTACGTCCTAAATCAAACTGGACTCTACTGGTTTGGAAATGTGAACAGTTATGGATCTAGAAGATGGGATTATGGACAGGTAATTTTAATTTCTAAATATTGAGCAGTTTTCAAAGGACGTGGCTTGGAATTGGTGTGAGTAGGTTGCTTTCATATACTGCATTGACCAGCATCATAACAATGGGAGATTGGGGAGAAACCTCCAACTGGGGTCACTGAATATTTACTCTAGCCAAACAAAAAATAGGCTAGAGCTTGACTCAAGTTTTTGAAGTTAGTGTTGAGTCAAAACTCTTAATTTTGGATAGAACCCTTGTTGGGGGGGAAACGAGGGAAAATCTGCAACCGGTACATGAATCTAACAGAAGAGCTAGTCTTCCTCCCTACTCTACTAATGCCTAAGTTGCTATTGGATAGTTCTGGGTGCCGGGCGGGTAGTTTTCAACATTTAGCCCTGTTTTGGGCAAGCAGAGCTAAATGTACAACGGGGAAGCAGCCGCTTGTTTTGTACAAGTGATCTTGGCGATGTTGCCGAGGTCACTTGTATGCAGCCTGCAGGTCTGCCTTTCTCCATTGGGGTGGGGGGTAGGGGGGGTGCATTGAGGAACCTGGCCTTGGGGCAGCAGAGTAAATCCGGCCCTGGTTGCCTGGCATCGTGACATCTTGTGTCCGGATTTCAGCTGGCCTGAAACCTGGACACGGCACATACAGGATTAAAAACCTGGACTGTCCAGGTGGCGTGACATGGCCACAAGCAGGCGATTTTTAGTGCGAGCTCTGCTGCCCGACCTGAAATCTGCATCTGGGAACCAACTATTTCAACTGCAGGACATGGGATGCAACACACCCCGTAGACTCCACCAGAAGAATCCACTGGCTGACTTGGCTCCTAGTCAGCGGATTCCTGACCTGTTTACTTGGCTGGCAGAACCTCTAGGAGGATCCAATAAGGCCGATGAGGACACACCCTGCTTCATCTTCACGTAAGTCTCTGGTGTCTGATCGTGCCTCCTCTATACAGGATCCTCCTGACTCGGATGTGGATCTTGAGGATTCTGAACTACCTTAGTACTAAATTATATAGGGCCTCTTTGTGGACTACCTCCTACAATATATATCCAACCCATCCTCGGCCTTCCCTGCTCTATCCCAGATATTAAAGATAATTGGCCCCTAAGCAATTTTAAAGTTAATACGCATAAGACTGAGGTTTTGAATGTTACCTTAGACTCTTCAGAGGTTACCAACTTAGGCTTCTTATCACTTTTATTTGGTGTAATATCTGGGTATCTTGCTTCCATCTCATTTTAGATCGCCTTTACAACCTTAATTATAAACCTGATGCTTATTTCTCAAAAATGCAAAGTTTGGAACACAAAATCCCATTCATGGTTTGGTCACATGGCCCTATTTAACATGGACATCCTGCCTAGATTACCTATCTATTTCAGCCTGTTCCATTGACACTGCCCCAATCCTTTTTTTTCCACACACTTAAATCTGGCCTTAAATATATTTGGAAAGGAAGTAGACCCTGACTTTGGTTTCAAGTCTCTACCTAAGTTTCAAGACTCTACCTAAACATTTAGAGGGATAATCTCCCTAAATATTATGCAATATTGCCTAGCTGCACATCTGACTAGACTGTTAGGTGCCTCTCGTAAAGACTGGGTGCAGCTAGAGAGCGTGCTTCTTCCTATTCAGGTATTCTCCCTTTGTTGTATTGCCTGCAACATCTTCTCCCATTTAGGGTCTCATCCCTATTGCATACCTGGGACAGGTTAGTAAGTTTTTGGCACATTTCCACCTATGATGGTCCAATGACCCCCCAGTTTTCCGCCAGGCTGTCGTAAATCTCTTCCCCAAAGGCCATTCTGCACAACTCTCCTACATCTGTTTTGCCCTCTCCGCTGATGGCCCAAAAACGATGGCCTCACTTCGGGAAGAATTTACTTACGCCCCAGGTCATTGGCTCCTATAATTCCAACTCCGTTACCTATTTGTCACTATGAAAGACGTCCACCACAGACGTCCTACTGCATTTGAAACCTTCCAACAACCCCTATTCACCTGATCTTTACACTATACAAACTACTAGTCTCTCTAAGATTCTAGGAGCCCACCATGCATGCATGGGGGGAAAAACTCAATTGAAACAGAGTGACAAATGCAAAGCTTATTCATTGACACACAAACTTTCTGCTGCTAGCGCAGCCCAAGAGCGTAACTTAAAAATGTTAACCAGATGGTACCAATGTCCATCAAATCTTCACAGATTTTTCCCTCTGATACCAGACAAACACTGGCGCTGTCTCTCTGAAGTAGGTACCATTCTTCATGTTTGGCGGGACTGCCCTAAACTACGTCCCTCTTGGCATTCAGTCTTTATGTGCCTAAGTCACATACTCTTCTCCTCGTACCACCCCCCAAAAAATCTTTTTTTTTTCTCTCACTGCTGCCATAGCTGTCATTCCTAGATAATGGAAATCTGACTCCATTCCATCTACACTGGAATGGATCTCAGAACTTAATAAACTGATGCATGTGGAAGAATTAATGGCTCAACACTACAACCGGTATCCTCAGCTCTTTGCCATATGGCCTCCCTGGATGCTATGTGAGGAAGATGTATAATACCTCATAACATTTTATCATGTATCCATAACCATCTATATCCCCCTCCGTTGGTGGGGCTGACACCTGTCCCTGAGTGTCCCTAATTGCCATCTCCAGATCTTTCTGATCTACCTTCTCATTCTCTGCTTTACCTTTTCTTACTCATTTCTTGCTCGATTACTTTCTTATATTATGTATTCTTTATTAAATACTAATATTCCTTAACAGGGGTACAGGTACTCCTAGAATGAGATCCTAATAGGTTGGACTTGATGGACTAATGTCTTTATTCAACCTCAAATACTATGTAACTATGTAACTTAACAGCCTCATTTTCTCATGGATGACGGTCTCTCATACTATAACGGAGTGTTGCGTAATGTTATTTCTTTGGCTACTTACCATGCTCTTTAATGGTAATCAACATGCTCGTATTGTGCTCATCTATTTCTCAAGGTTATCAAAATCACATTGATGTGTAATGTCAGTCTTATTTTCTTCTATGAATTGTTATACAGCTACAGTGCTTGTTACAATATATGCCTTCATTTCATCACTGTTTCAATCGTGATCTTATCTGAGATTTACATTTTGTTTAATCCCGCAGCTTGAAAAGGACATCTTGAACATTACCCTGGCTGTGCTTGACAGGAGTCCAGAGTACAAGAAGGACCCAGCCACGCATGTGTCTCGCAGAAATGATCCCATTTACGTGGGAAGAATACTAAGTGCTATGGTAGGTGGAATATTTTTAACTTGACACAAAAAAGATTTAAACATTAACCAACTTGACAAAGCAATGCAAATGTATTCTCTAGGTAAACAGCAATGATGACAATGGAGTCATTGTTGGGAACTGGAGTGCAAACTACAGTGGTGGAGAGAGACCTACAACCTGGAACGGAAGTGCCCCCATTCTCCGCCAGTGGATGCAAAAAGGACCGGTCAAATTTGGGCAGTGTTGGGTGTATGCAGGAGTACTTTGTACAGGTAAAAGCCCAATTTCCTGGCTGGGTGGCTCCTTCTAATGACACCTACATTACTAAAAGAATAAGCAGTGAACTGGGGTTCAGAAAAAGCAACCACAGCATGTGGCAGGGGGCACAGGCATCCAGAAATGTTGCATGCCAAGGAGCCTGACTTGGGTTGCAGAGCTGGAACATAGAGGAGGTTGGAGAAATGAGCCACCAGAAAGGTGATTATAAGATGTCTTTTCTTACAGGGAGATGGCATTGGAAATTATTAAATCTGACTGGGTCGCTTTAAACCAGATATTGTGCAAAATAAAATTAAACATTTCTAGTTTGGCTGACCATGGAGAATGAACACAAATACATAAAGCTATTTAAAATGCATATGTTTGTGTTATATGAATATACTTCTATATAGCAAGTTTGTAGTCTTTGAAAAAAGTTCTATAATGGCCATCTAGTTGTAAATCAAAATTATTCAACCCCCATTGCAAATCAGGTTAATTGGCAAAATTTACAGACTGTTTGCAATGTACAAATCAAACACAAACAAATGAAATGGGTCAACACAATGTTTCCCCAAAGTGGTTTCTGAAAATTCAACTTTTAATAACTTGTTCATTGCAAACAGCTGAAAGTCTGCAAATTTTGCCAATAAACCTGATTTGCAAGGGGGGATTGAATAATTTGAATTACAACTGTATCTATGCCATGAATAGAAGATTAATCTTTTTGCAATTTATTTTATTTGCCCAGTTCTCAGATGTTTGGGAATACCAGCCAGGGTGATTATAAACTTCCAGTCTGCTCATGACACACATGTAAATCTCTTGATTGATGAGATCTATGACGAAGATGGGAGAAAGAATGAAGACGAGACCCGGGACAGCATTTGGTAAGTATGGCAGGTGCAACTAATTAAAAAAAAAAAAAATTTTAATGGACTATTGGGAGACGAGGTAGAACTTTACAGATGTCTCCATTGGCAGATGTTCCTTCACTGTGGTTGTTTGATGCAATTGAGTTTAACATGGACCAAAACCTGAAAGGAATGTTTGTGGAATGCAGAATCCTTGCCATGAAAAAATTATGATTGTTTTGAGAGTAAAGGAAGGGCTGTGTCCGCCAGCAGACTGCCTAAGCTCCCCAGCAAGAGTGGGACCTCAGGCAGCCAAATCTATTTAAAAATTGAAAGCGCCAGTATCGGAGCTATGAATCGGGGCATTTTCACAAGTACTAGTATCAGTGCATCCCTAGTTTATGTTTTTAACTACAAATTCCGTGTGTGTGTGTGTGTGTGTGTGTGTGTGTGTGTGTGTGTGTGTGTGTGTGTGTGTGTTCCTGATTATGCGAGTTTCCTTCAAATAGCACACTTGATTACAGAGGTCTACACCTCTGTAATCAAGTGTGCTATTTGAAGGAAACTAGGGATTTGGTTACTGTTCTGTTTCAAACGCCACTTTATGCAATGACATGCCTCCTTAGATCCTGGTCTGTTCAGACAGTATGTCCACTTGCTGATCCAGCAGAATTCAGACTGCTTAACTCTTTAATACATCAAGTTAAATCTAACTTTTTTTTTTTTTTCCTGTAATTAATTTTTTTAGCCTTTTTAAGTATAAGACAATGAGGAAAGTTCATAGGAACTGGAGCAGTTTCCCATGGCAACAATCAGCTTTTTTTATTTCCTTTTCAAAGCTTAACTGAAGAGGGAACGCGGATTGGTTGCACGAAGAAAACTGTCTGCTTTCATGAATTTCCCCAGTCCTTTTTCTCAGGTCCTGACTGTGCAGTGGAATGTGAAACTAAACTGGGCAAGCATAAGGGCTCATGCCCACTGCTGCCCATGGCAGTACAGCATAAATTCAGGTGTATTTTCCCCATTTTTGAGCCACAGGTGCTTCTTACAGCCTCTCATAGAAGGCAATGGCTGTATGCAAGGTAAATGCTGTCCTTGCATAAACACCTGCATACTTTGGGGCACTCAACCCCGGATACTGACATTCTGCCCTCATGTGATATTGACAAAGTTAACTTTAAAAAAAAAAAAAGAAAATCTAATAAAATGCCTAACAAATGTTTTTTAGGTACACCATTGTTTGCCCCAAATTAATTTAAATGTATTTACAGAAAATATGGATTTGATAAACAATAGCATCATTATTGTGCATCATAAAAAAAATGCAACTACCACTATGTTATTCTACAGGGCCCCTGCTTTCTGTAAAAATGTAGAAGGGATATTATCAAAACTTGGGTAGACAAAATCTGGAGCAGCTGTGCATGGCAACCAATCGGCTTCTCTCATTTTCAAATCTTAACTGAACAAAGAAGCTGATTTTGTTCTGGTTGCCTCCAGATTTTGTCTGCTACAGTTTTGATAAATTCCCCCATAGTGTGTGTGTTTTAGGTGTGTTTTCAAGTAAAAGAAATGTGCATGTGTGCCCAAAATTAAAATGGTTAAATAATATTGAAAAGGTTAATATCTATCTACACTTTACTCCAACTGTCCCTATTTTTAGGTTGGGTTATAGACCAATGTACCATAATGGTCAAATTGCAGGAAGCTAAATAGACATGTGGGAGATGTTTTATATGCCAATTGAGCCCTCTGCTAATGGCCAGAGTAGGTGTGCAGGAACTCAATTGCAGATTTGACAGTGAAGTCCCTGAACTATATAAGACATTGTCAGTTTAACTCTTAAACAACTACCAAAAATCGAATATGTTTTTGGATGTACTGAACAAGACTGTTATTTGAGGGTCCATTCAAAATACTGTGTTGCAGTAACTCAGTCATGGCCATTTTCCTTTAGTAACAAAGTATTGTGTTTCTTATCACAGGAACTTCCATGCATGGAATGAAGCTTATTTTACTAGAAAGGATCTTGGGTCACTTTATAACGGATGGCAAATACTGGATGCAACTCCACAGGAACGTAGTGACGGTATGTATGTGACTTGGGCTACAAATTATACCCTGTATAAATACACCTAAAGACTGCTTCCATTCATTACATTTATTGGCTAAATTGATTTGGTGAAATATAGCAACTACTTATGTAATAATAATTGAATCAGCAGATCTACACCCTGGCTTATTAGAATTAAAGGCGTCAAAGCTTAAAACAGACCTTGCACTAAAATGCAAAGTCTGCTTTTTACATCAGGGCCACCCCTCTATTTAAAATCATGGAATTATCACTAAAAACATATTGGCATTAAAAAATATACTTACCCTATATCTTTGAATTCTGCACTGGGAAGGTTGATGTCACAGTCCTTTGAGTAAGATCCTGGGAATTCTGAGTATCTCAAATTTTGGAAGAAGATGCTCCTGTGCTGTGTAGGGGATTGTGGATTTTCAGCTATCCCAGGATCCAACTCTAAGGACTGTTGCATCATGCGGAAGTATTTTTTTCTAACTTATCGCCACAGTTTTTGTTTTATTGTATTACATGCATAATGCAAAATAAATGGGGTAGACTTGTAATAAGCAGACCTTGGATTTAAGTGTACGGTTCACTTAATATTTCAGATTCTCTACACCTGGTCCTATTATAGATGCGCTTTATTTGTTATAAACCTCCAAATATAGGGGAGAAGGGGGAGGTTAATCTACAGTCCGAAATAGAAATAGCTGGGAGGGAGGGCAATGTAGTTGTGATGGGCGACTACAATTACCCGGGCATAAATTGGGCTAATGGAACCTCAAGTTCAACAAAGGCGGGCAACTTTCTGAACATGTTGTGAGACTATTTCATGGACCAGATGGTGGAGGTCCCAACTAGGAAAAATGGACAAGAACCCTTAGTTTCAAAAGGGCTAACTTTGATAAACTGTGCCACCTAGTGGGGGACATCACATGGGAAAATGTATTTCACAAACTGAACTCGGACCAAAAGTGGGAATGTTTTTTAAAAGCACGTTACATATTGCCATTGCCAAATGTATACTGTTGGGTAATAAAAGTAAAATATCACAAACAAAACCTGTATGGCTGAATAAAAATGTAAAGCATCACATAAAGGAAAAGCGAGTGGCATTTATAAAATATAAGATGGAGGCGACGGCATTGGCATTCAGTAACTACAAAGAATGTAATAAAAGATGCAAACTCGCAATACAGGCAGCTAAAATAGAGTGCAAAAAGCATATTGCCACAGATAGTAATAAAAAAAATCCCAAACATTTTTCCCAATATATAAACAGTTAAAAGGGAGAAAGGAGCAGATAGGCCCAATAAAGGACGAAACCGGGAAGTTGGTCATAAATGACAAGGAGAGGGCTGAAGTGCTGAACACATTTTTCTCAGTATACACTCAGGAGGGAAAAGGGTTTGACACCCATAATAAAACAGAGTTCATCACAAAATATAGCCAAGTGGTTGACAGAACCCGGGATACAACAAAGACTTAGTCTACTTAATGCAAATAAAGCGTTGGGACCGGATAATCTGCACCCCAAGATACTTAAGGAACTAAGCGAGGCTATAACTAGACCATTATTCCTCATTTTTAAGGACTCTCTAATGACTGGTAGAGTTCCGAGTGACTGGCGGAGGGCTACGGTAGTTCCAATATTTAAAAAGGGGGCAAGATGCCAACCTGGGAATTACAGACCAGTTAGTCTTACATCGGTAGTTTGTAGACTGTTAGAAGGAATGATTAAGGACCACTTAGTAGAATTTGTTGGATAATGACAAAATAAATGACAACCAGCATGGGTTTAGGAAAGACTGTTCCTGTCAGACTAACCTACTGACCTTTTACTAGGGGGTAAGTAGAGATCTGGATGGAGAGAGGTCTTTGGATGTGGTATATCTGGATTTCTCAAAGGCTTTTGATACGGTACCACACAAACGCCTAATATACAAGCTGAGAGCTTTGGGCATAGATGGAAGGGTGTGTACATGGATGGAGAACTGGCTAAAGGAAAGGGTACAGAGAGTATCAATAAATGGTGCCCTTTCAGACTGGGCTAGTGACATTAGCGGTGTGCCTCAGGGTTCTGTGCTGGGACCCATGCTTTTCAACCTGTTAACGACATCGGGGACGAGTAAACAGCGATATCTCAGTGTTTGCTGACGATACCAAAATTGGGAGGGTAATAGAAACAGACCAAGATAGTGTAACATTGCAGGAGGACCTGGATAATATAGGGGAGTGGGCAACTATGTGGCAGATGAGGTTTAATGTCGATAAATGCAAAGTTATGCACTTTGGGAGTAAAAATAGGCAAATGGGTTATACAATTATTGGTATGCCGCTAGGGAAGTCGGAAATGGAGAAAGATTTGGGGGTCATTGTAGACCATAAACTGAATAATAGATTACAGTGCCAGGTTGCTGTAAGCAAAGCTAGTAGAATCCTGTCCTGCATCAAGAAGGGAATGTTTGCAGGGACAGGTCTATAATTTTGCCACTTTACACATCAATGGTTCGGCCTCACCTGGAGTATGCGGTGCAGTTTTGGGCACCGGTATACAGAAAGGATGTCCTTGAGCTGGAGAAAGTCCAGCGGAGGGCGACCAAACTCGCCAAAGGGATGGAGGACCAGAACTATGAGACAAGGCTACTGAATTTAAACATGTTTACGTTGGAAGTAAGGAAATTAAGGGGGGACATGATTTTCATGTACAAATTGTTCAATAGTCATAGCAACATTAGCAACAAACTTTTTAAGATTAATTCCGTAACAAAGACTAGAGGCCACCACCTAAAACTGGTAGAAAAAAATTAAAACACAAGGGGTGAAGGGGGTTCTTCTCAGTTCGCGCGGTTAGGGTCTGGAACTCGCTGCCTCAAGCAGTGATTTCCGCGAATAGTCTGGAATCATTCAAGAAGCTTTTGGACGACTTCCTGAGAGACCGTAATGTACAAGGGTACAGGTACTCTTAAGAATGAGAACACTCTGGGACCTATACACACATACATGCATGCATACATACATCTACACATACACACATACATACATACACACACACACATACACTTACATACACACACACACACATACACACACACACACACACACACACTAGGTTGGACTTGATGGACTTATGTCTTTATTCAACCTCAAATACTATGTAACTATGTAAAAACTGAACCCACCCCAAAGATGGATGCAGCCAAGCTTTTGTTCCTACAGCAAGGAATGAAGCCAAGATGGTGAATGTATGACCCTCAGAAATGTCAACCCTCTTTCTCTTGAATGGTTTTTGGGCCTGTGTTGATGGGCTTTGTGTTTGGGTCAATGGTGTTATTTTGGACATCATTTTGAGATGCTTCTGAGATTATTCAGAATTCATTGATGGGTACATTTGACATACGTCTGACATGCTTCAAGGTGGGTTTACATTCCCATAACCTTGTATGGAATGCAAAACCAGCATAAAGCAAAATAAATAAAAAAAATGCTCGTTGACACAGGCCCTATCTGGCCACATTTAGACAAACATCCAGAATTGGGCAAAAGAGGGACACAAAATAGGGAAACTATTAAGTTGCTCATTTTGAGGCTCGGTGCTAACACGTCTCCACCTGCATCCCTAGGCACTAACCACATTATGGTAAATACAGCCCTGTCTCTAGTGTGGTCTGTAGGGTTGGGACAAGTTCTGACCAATGAGATGGAAGCAATGAAGTAGTGCATTCCATAATGTTGAACACTTTACAGATCTAATCGTGTTTTGCTAACAAACAATACATGGCTGTGTTTTCATGCAGGTAGATACCAATTGGGACCGACCTCGCAGAAGGCTGTGAAGGAAGGGGATGTAGACAAACCGTACGATACCGTATTTGTGTTTGGTGAGGTGAATTGTGACCAAGCACACTGGATTAAGCATAAGGATGGAAGCAAAACATTGGCTTACTCTGAGCCTACAGGCGTGGGGCAGCTCACCAGTACCAAAGCAGTTGGTGCTTTTCATCGCAGGGATATAACCAATGACTACAAATACCCAGAAGGTATCTTTTTTTATTTTGATGCTGCTCATTTAATTATGGTGTAATTTGTGTAAATTGTGGTTGAAACTGGATAATTATAGAACAGCAGAGGAAGAAACGAGCGGCACAAGGAGAGCAAGGATTAATATGATGGGTCGGGGGAGAAACTACTCCAATAACAAGCTAACATTTTAAAAGCTGCTACAGGTCATCAGTTTAGTTGCACATAAATATTGGCCTTAGAATTATTGCTCTCTGGCATGTGCAGTGATACCCAAAATGTGTAGAGCAATTGTCGTTTTTATACGTAGGCACACTCAACGCGTGTTTGTGACGACGTGCGTTCTCGCAGAGCCGGGGAACATTTTTTTTGCATTACTACTTTTGGGTTACAGGACTACATTTACAAAAGACTATCTGCTGGCAGCATAGATCTGTGCTGCAGCGTAATAGATCATTCGCTACAGTATTGTCCAACCCAGCTCAGTAAGTGACAGTTGGGTTTGCCTCTCGAGAGCCAGAGCCAGCTGTACCCGCCCTCTCCCGTGTCTGCCCCACCAATAAGTGCTGGAAGAACAGAGGAGATCTGAGGCAACACAGATGCTAATAAAATTGGGGATTTGAAATCTTCATAAGCTGTAGTGGTAATTCGGGCCTACCATCTCAGACATCTCCTCCCTGCTGCGTCTGACAGGAAGTGTAGGAAAATCTACCCAATGGGACACACGGCAAAGAAACCACATCACAGGGGGTCTTAACAATTCCCTACTATATCCAAAACAAAAATGTATTTACTGTTCGATCATTATTTTCTTCCAGGTTCTGCTAAGGAAAGAGAGATCTTTGCGAAGGCAAAGGAAAAAGTGGAGCCACCAATTACAGTTCTAATGGCAAATGAAGCTGCTACAAGCGATTCTTCTGTTCCCCCAAAACCTGAATTTTATGCCAGTTTTAAAAAAGCGGCCGAAACACAAGTTGGTGATGATCTGAAACTCAGCTTGACGTTCAAAAACACGGTGGCTAAATCTCAGAAGATAAAGGTCAACATGACAGCCACGGCCATAATATACAACCGTAAACCAGTCAAAGATATTCTTACTGAATCCCATTATGTTACACTGGGACCTAACGAAGGTAAGTGCACAGAAGCCCATTGTCGTATGTATGTTACATTTCATATGATACCATTTTATAGAGCAGCATACATCAGACAACTGAGGACTAGGGAAGAACCCAAGGGACTTGGTTGCTTAAGATGAACAGTCTCTTCAAATGAGACAATAAGGAGCCAAAAATGTTTTCTAATTTTGAACAGTGGGGAAGGGTTAGAATTCCTACTATCCAGGGCTCCATTAGAAAGAGTTACCCTCACTTTCTGCCCCGCAGATGCTTTCACCAGACAGGAAATGAGGAAAAATCTGCAACAGGGACATACACTAGACAGAAATAGAATTTGACTCGGGTTCCAGCTTTCACCTAAAGTACTAAAGAAAATACATTTAGAAGTGAGGGTAAATCTGTCCAACAGAGCCCCAGGTAGTAGTAACAAGCTGGCATGGGTCCTATCCTATGCCCTCATTTACAGATTATGTAAGAGTTACAGAGTTATGTAGCTTGAAGCCAAAAGCTACAAAACGACCAACAACCAAAATCCCATGCATTTAAAGTTTGCCTGTTCACAACTGAGCGCTCAGATGCTTGTAGCTCAATGCCGTAAGCTGAAAAATACATGAGCTACCGTTGAAGCAGAATGGGACATTTTTGACCACATAGACGTCATTGGAAATCCCTGGAAATCCCTGAAACACTTAAATAGCTGAAAATTAGTTTTTTTTTTTTTTTTTTTTCCCCAAGGTTAAACAATCTTCTTAGTACTAATTATCCTAGTACTAAGCCTTTCATTGGCTGAAAACAAACGCTTAAGCCTGAATACACCTGTGGGAAAACTTCAAAAAACACACAAATGAAAATGCTTCAGAATCTCCTGTAAACTCACTTGGGTCTGAAAGCAGCCTTAACAGCTCAATCCAAAACTGAAAAATGTTTTGACTGGACATGTGCTAACTTTGGAGAAGAAGCTAAAGATTTGAAGTTTAGGTTCTCTGACTTGTATCTTAGACCAGTGCCCAAGTGTGTCACGCTTCACGGCTGTTGTGACTGGTGCAAAAGAAAACCATACCATAAAACCTACCATAAAATGCGATGTAGGAACTATCATTCATGGACAACCCAGTAAGTGGTAAAGTACAGTGGCAATCAGATGGCATTTAAACTCGTAACCTGATTGCCTTCTTCAGTTCCAGTTGTACTCCTTTTCTTTGCTACTGTTTGGGTTACTGGCCCCACCCCCATTACTGGAAATCTATACTCCATGCACTTTATTTATTTTAAACCAGGGAAGGGTAACATATATTTTCTTAAATTTATATAGTTCAAGTCAATTTTGTCTTAAAGCAGAACTCCGCATCTGATAAATTCAATTTGCCAAACTTTGCACACTCCTGCCCTAGACTAAACAAGCAATTGTGCGGGAAGGGGTCTGTCTCGTTGAGTTTTTACAGTGTGTCTCATTGACTTAGTGGGCCCAGAAGGATGGTCTTCCCTGGGCAAATTAGACCACACTTTATAAGGTGTTTTGCCTTACTCTGCAACTGTGGGTTTAGGGTTCTTTGGATGCAGGTTTTATTCTCTCGCTTTAACACAATGGACATTGGCTTTTCTACATTTTCATTACCTTTTTTTTCTTTCTTTTGTACTTGTTTTCTAGAGAAAAGCATTGAGCTGACAATACTATACATACAGTATAGACAGGCCATAACGCCTGACAACATGATTCAAACTACAGCTGTGTGTGAGGATGAGACTGGAGGCAAACTGCTGGTACAAACTGTGAATACATTGAAGAACCCTACACTACTGTTGAGGGTAGGACTTCTCAGCTATTTTTTCTTGCTACACTCCAGTGGCCGGAGGTACAAAAATGGGGTCTATTTAAAAAAACTGAAATATGGCCATACTGGTACTTAAACAACAAAAAAACTGGGTGCTATACAAATGTGCATTGCGCTTCTCTGATTTCTGATAAGAATGATTGCAAGTAAAGAGTCACCAGGAGAGCCTTGCCATGTGACCTGTCAGGCTCATGAATGGCTCTCTACCTAAAATAGAGTTTTCTGTTGTCTAGGATTCCATGGGCTGCATACAGTAGACCACATTTTATCAATGAAATACCATAGTATGTAGAATGTAAAGTAGAACAGAGGTTCTATTAACACTTTTATAAAGACGTTCCTCATTCCTCCATATTGAGAGAAAAGGAAGTGAGCGAGGAAGGAAAGTAGGCACTATAGCAATGTTTTCCCAACCAATGGAATATGTAATTTAGCATGTTAATGTCATCGCAAAATGTATTTTTCTATTTATTTTTTATTTTTTTAATCCAGCTTTCATAGAATAGAAACTGGTGATCCTGGCATGAAGTCCTTGTTCAGGCACTTCCTGTTATAGGGGGATAGTGCTTTGTTTCAGTTTCCTAACTGAGCTCCTGCATTGACACCCTGTTGGCAGGCTTACGATGAACTACAAGTGGCTGTGCCACACATTACGCAGACATGGCCTACAGTTGTCAACATCAGGAAATATCCCCCTCAGGAATGTTATCCCTGCGTTAGATCAGCAGCACAGAAGGATGAAATGAAAAATAGATATCAAAAATTATTTTAACAAACCAATTGTCTCCAATACATATTGCCGTAGCAATCTAAATGTAATTCACTCTGGGTTATCTCTACTTTAAAGGAGCATTATGGGGAGAGTGAAATAGGCTCATACTTGGAGCCAACCTGTGACACTGAAGTTATCGCACGTCAGCTCTATAGATCAAGAACTGAGAGATCACATACCACTGGCTCAGTGCTGATCTTCTCCCTGCAGAGAGCGGTGACTGTTTAATCATCACTCCCTGCAAGGATTCCCCCCGTCCCCGCTTTACTTCAGTGCTGACTGGAGGGATGGACAGAAGATTTTTCATAGTCCACAGAGATGGGAATCATAAGAGTGCAGCACAGGTAGAGGGCACACAATTACTAGCTCACAAAATTTCTGTCATGATAAACGGGTATTTTTTTGCACTTATTAAAATGATAGAACAAAATGCTTTACAATATATATTTAACAGACAACAAGGGAGAAAATAAGTTTGGGGGTTTACGTACATTTTAATTCATACATATTAGTTTGATTGGTAGTAATTACTATTTCCACGAACACCAATCATACTACCATAGTAATGATACCAATATTTTATTCATAGGCTAGTGAAGACGTCAAATTAAACACAACTTCACAAGTGGATGTTATATTTACTAATCCAAGTCAAGAGGAGATCTGTAACAGTGTCTTGATTGTAGAGGGGAGCGGCCTTTTGAGCGACCAACTGATTATTAAGTGAGTATAAATATTTTTTGGAAGAAATTATAAAAACATTTAATATGGATCATGAGTCATAAGCAGTCGTTTGTTTTGTTTGGTGGTTTTTTGTTTTTTTTTAATCATAATATCCTGGCCAATGCCAGGCATGGTAGGCTGTTTAACCTGCACAGATTTGGACAGGACAATTTCCACAAATCTCTAAAATTTAAGTGGTCTATCATATGCAAAACTTTTTTTGTATTTCCAATTTGATGATGGTGACACAGGGAGCTGCAAAAGCAGTCTACAAAAATCAGGTCTCTCCCTTCGCTATACAGTGGAGCAGAGGGATCTGAATCATAAGACTTGCACAGAATTCCAAATCCCTTCCCAAGAAAAATGGTTCAGAATTATAAATTTGAGCTCCAGGCAAAACCAAGCTTTGGAGAGAATGGAGAAGTTAGAGGCTTTGTGTGTTTTTTACTGCTATCTGCCTCCCAACTAGGGAAATTTCCCTTCAATATACAGTTTGCATGCATGTGCGCGCACACACACATTTTTGCTTTACTTTTGCTCACTTAAAAAATTAGTACTGTAGATAGGGAGATTAGTCAGAGCTATAGTCAAGTAAATCAACACATAGACGCTGCTAAATAAGACCTTGGCATTTAGGCTTCGATGGCCTTTGGGCATGAAAGGGCTAAATGGGTTTGTAATCATACCGAAGTATCTATCTATAATCTGTCAACTTACTAATTAAACTTTCTTTTTATTGTCTAGTGTACAAAGTCTAAAACCAAATGAAAGAGCTACAATGGAGTTTGCTATCACTCCATACAGACAGGGCGAGGGAAGTCTCCTAGTCGATTTCTCCTCCCAGAAATTTCCAAATGTTAAAGGCTTTCAATCGGTTCCAGTGGCTTAATCATAAAAAGCAATACCTCCCGAGAGAAGATAAAGCACAGTTAGAAGCCTCATATGTTGATGGCACACAGAAGCATCATCATGCACTGATTTGCAACGATTTTGTAATCTGTATTCAATAACAAATAAACTGAAAGGCTATTTAATTGATGTGCATTTATATGGAGGTTTAAAAAGAAAGTGTTGGCTTGCTGCTAGTTGCCATGATAACAGGCAAGTATTGGAATGTCCCAAGAAATGAAAAGATATTCCTAAGGGAAAGTCAGCCAGAGGAAGACATTAAAAAAATGTATGCAAAGTGTATGTAAAGCAGAACTGTTATTTTTTTTTTGTGTAAAACCCATATTAGTTTATTTGTAGTCTGAGACATTTCCCTTTAACTTCCTGTCCCAAAAAACTAAAGGGAAATGAGATATAATAAGTGAGAGATTCTTCTTTAGACAGTTGTCACCAGAAAAGATCCCCATTGGAAGATTTTCGCACACCTCCTGTAACTTTAATATAAGTGATAATACCATTGCCCACTTAAGTCTCTTCCCTCAGTACCACCATGTTACTCCTCTTGAATTAGAACAGCTGAAAGACCACATGGGCCTGTAAAAAAAAAGTGATGTATAGGATGTTTAAAGAAAGCAGTCTCATGGGTTCTGATGTAGAGTGCAATAAGGTCATGCAGAGATCAAGTGGTATGACTATTGCTCAAGAGATGTGCTTATGGTCACACACAACACAAACTTTCTTCACCCCAGTTTTTAAGTCATTGGCTTTTCACCCGGCTGTCATCGGGCGGCCGCTCGCTCCTCCGAGGCCACTGCGAGCGGCCCTCTACAGTGCCTGATTGGGGAGCCGCGTCTGCCTGATCCAGCCAGCCTGGATCGCATAGCGGTGTACTGTCATTTGGGGGGTGAGGAGACCACGGAGGGATGTACTTTCACTTTTGGGGGTGGGGCAGGGAGAGATGTACTGTCACTGGGGGGTGAGGTGGTCAGGGAGGGATGTAACCTAGCGAGAGAACAACTCTGTGCCTTATGCAACGCCAAAGCTAAATCCACACTACTCAAATGCCGCCGTACCTTTTACGAGTATGGCAACCAGTGTGGCAAGTACCTTGCTAGAGCCCTTCGCAAACAGCACACGCGGACGTTCATTCACTCAATCACATCTCCGTCGGGTGCCAAACTTTCGCTCACGTCTGACATCGCGGACGCTTTCGCCGACTATTACAAAGGCCTCTACAATATATCACACCCAATGTCCTCCCAGAACGCTTCGGCCTATTTAGCTTGCATGAAGAGCTATATTCACTACTCAGGTATCCCCTCTCCCACCACTCGCCAGCTCACTGATGGAATCCCCTATCTCCAATTCGGAACTGGAGACCACTCTCAAACTTACCCAAGCCGGCAAAGCACCTGGCCCAGATGGCTTTTCCGTAACCTATTACAAACGCTACCTCCCTATTTTGGCCACTCCATTCTTGAATGCACTTAATTCCCTGTACACGGCCCATGCCCCGCCACCTGATTCCCTCAGAGCACATATTACTGTCATACCCAAGGAGGGGAAGGATCCGTCCCTATGCCCCAGCTATAGGCCAATATCGCTTCTTAACATTGACACAAAACTTTTTGCCAAAATTCTATACCTTCGTCTTGTACCCCACCTGGGAGACCTCATTCATCCTGACCAAACTGGATTTATCCCATCCAGAGAGGCGAGACATAACACCACTCGAGCTCTGGGGAGGATTCACTCCGCCCGGTCCAGCGCCACCCCGTGTGTACTCCTGTCCACCGATGTGGAGAAGGCGTTTGACCGGGTGGACTGGTGGTTTCTACACAGTACATTGGAGGTGGTGGGGGTGGGACAACACATGCGAACCTGGATTGGAGTGCTCTATTCCAACCCCTCGGCCCTCGTCACCCTGAACTTTCCCCCGCTGCTGTCGCGTATAAAATCGGATTTGGAATCATGGACCAAACGCACCTTTTCTTGGATGGGCCGTTGCAACATCCTGAAGCAATCCATCCTCCCACGCTTACTGTACCCCCTCCAAGCCCTGCCAATTCACATTCCTCCATCCTTCTTTCGCAGCATACGAACGGCCTTTACAGAGTTCGTCTGGATTCAAAAACCGCCCAGATTAAGCTATGATATACTGCGGAGACCCAAGCATTCGGGTGGGATGTCTCTGCCAGACGTTCATCAATACTATATTGCCACACACCTGACTGGAACTGCAACTCGCCCTCCAAGCTTTGGGTTGCCTTAGAACAATTCCATGCAGAAGCCCCACTGGCCAACCTACCCTGGAGTTCTGCACCCCTTACGCTCCAAATCCGTGCATATCCCACCACTGGCCCTACCCTGAAACTGGCATGCTCGACCTTTACAAAGGGGTCCTTCTCCTCTGTTCCATCTCCTCTCTTCCCCATACTCGATAACCCCTCCTTCCCACCTGGTATTGGCACCCACACCTACCCGGCTTTCTCCGGAGAGAGTTAGGCCTGTACAAAGCCTTGCAGCTCCTGAAGACCTCGGAGTGGCCTTCCACTCACGCCCTTCGTACCCTACCAGAGTACGGCCCGCTGGACTTTTGGTCGGCCATGCGCCTGTCCCACTTCCTTTCCACCAACCCGCCGGTACCCAATATCAAAAGGCTGCTCACACCTTTCGAACAACTTTGCACCCAAACTGGCGCCACCCGCCATACCCTCTCCTTCTGCTACACACAACTAATTCAACCATCGGACCCACGCCCGCTTTGGTTTCTCTCGAAATGGGAGGAGGATCTACAGATCGTTGTATCCCCGGAAGCCGCGACTAAATTATTATCTCTATCTTACCGCTCCTCAATCAGCAATAGGTATCAGGAGTCGGGCTACAAAATAGTGACCAGGTGGTATTGCACACCGCAAACTCTCCACGCGTTATTCCCCGACTCTCCAGACCAGTGCTGGCGGTGCCGGCAATCTTCGGCGGGTATGCTCCACATGTTCTGGTCCTGCCCGGCCCTCCGTCAGTTTTGGGATGAAGTCCACATTCTTACTCAAAAATGTATGGACGGCCAGGTCCCTCAAAACCCTGCCTTCTTTCTCCTCCATCACAACAATATCCCTCTACGCACTTACACGAGATCACTCATCAGACACATAGTATTAGTCAACGCAGCTTGGGCCTGCATTCCGGCCTTTTGGAAAAAACCCGAGCCCCCACGCATCAGACAGGTCTTGGACCGCATACACAATATTTATCTCATGGAAGACCTTACAAGCTCAATTAACCAAAATAACACATCGTTCTCCAGCACATAGTTTCCCTGGATGGAGTTCATTCGGTCACCTGAATACCTCTCTCTCTGAAGGATCTCTCTCTACCCCTTGCTTCATATCATTATCAATTGCATATAAACTCACATACTGTGTTTGCAATCACTACGTTACCTCTGTTATCCCATACCTGCGTATGTGCATGTTTACTGCTTTTTTTTCTTGCAACAACTTTTCTAAGTATTTTGTAAACAATTGTACATTGTATAAATAAAGAATTTATTAAAAAAAGAAAAATATACACAGACTGCTTGCGAAAGCAGAGGGGGGGGGGGGCATTTCAAAAGGAGCCATGAAGAGATGAAGAAGACAAAAAAAGAGTAAGTTTGTCTTCATATACAGCAACTGCATATGCCTGCTCCATGTTCACTTGGTGTACATTGCTGGCATGGTTTTTTTTAAATACCTCCACAAAGGTGGGAAATGTGCTTCAAGCCATTAGTAAGTACATTGTCGGTTTGAGCCACGTCCCTGAGGTCTGCATGAATCTTGTAAAGAAACCTACTAAGATTCATAGAACTGTGGGTAGATTCACCTAGACACAGACATTACCATGATTCACCTATCAGACGAGGCGGGGAATGATTTCGCCAAGCGGGGGGGACTAGGTACCACTGGAATAGTACTTTATAGGCCAGGGGCAATCTTTTTTTTTTTTCTCTTTTGGGTCATGGGAGGACATATACTATGTCCTTCCGTGACCCAAAACTCAGCATATGGCGGGCTATTACCCGCTATATGCTGAGGGCACCGTAGCCTAGACGGATCCCGACAATACTGTCAAGATCCACCCAGCTGGCTGATTGACAGCTGGCTCTGCCTCTCTAAAGGTAGAGCCAGCTATGCCCGCCCCCTCCCCCACCCATTCCTTCAGTCAGCGCTGGAGGATCGGAGAGGGGAGGGGTAGAATCCCTGGGGGGAACAATGACTGAAAGGGAGATAATCAGGAAGTGAGCGGATCCGTGGTATGTTTTTGCTCACTTACCGATCAATAGAGCCAACGTGTGACAGTTTTAATGCCACATGTTGGCTTTAACTATGGGGATGAGTGTAATTCACTCACCCCATAGTTCTCCTTTTAAAGTAAAGTAGTGGCCGATCAGCCCTGCCTTGGAGGGGGGAAAGTTCTTTCTCCCACTGACCTGGACGTTGCTTATGATGGATACCAGCTTGTCGGGCTGGGGAGGAATTCTCAGGGTTGAAACAGTCCAAGGTACTTGGCCAGCGAGGGAATCTAAGCTCCCTAATAACATGCTGGAGCTAAGGTCGATTTGCCTGTGCCTTAAACATTGGACGAGCTGACTTCAAGGCTTTAACTGCTGTTTCAGGTCAAGGCTACAAACGTTGTCCCTCGTTTGATGCTTGAAACTTTAGAACATGCTACCACTGGCCTGTAAGAGGCACATCAGACCACAGTAAATAACTATTGGAAGATATTGCTTTTGTATTAAACATATTATAGCTGAGGTCTTCCCTCATAAGTATAGATACATGAAAAATGGTACCAAAGATTTACACGATAGGAGGTCGCCTACACTAGACACATATACATGTGTTGACAAAAGGTAGACAGTGAGAAAATTCATGTTTCAAGGCAAAGGCTGTAGCTGGATGCATTGTTGCACAAGCTCATTGGTATGTGGGAACAGAGTATAGATGAGTATAGGTGGCTGTTTTCTTGGTGCCCTGGTGACCGCCATATGACCTCCATGACCCACCTCTATGCCCCTGCTCAGGACAAAATGGGGAGCATTAACAAGGAGAAATACGTCAGCTTTGTGGTGCAAATATTGGCACATTTTCTGTGCACTAAATGAACAATGCTATAAGACAGGGTCTATGTGGTGTTGCACCAGCTGCTATTGTTATTTCATGTAACATATTACCAAATATTTTGATGCACCACTTTCATTATTTCGGCACAATACACGCCACATTAGTCTGCATATAGAAGTTGGCTCATTTCTCTAGATGCGCCAGTTTTTGTTAATTTTCCCCCAATATCTTCATCTGTGACAAGCACACAACCCAATATCGTGATCACTACAAGAAAAATTAGAATGCTAAGCTCCAAATGATGCTAACTTACATGTTAGCCAATTACAACTCCTACACCCATGTTGTCTTTAAATTAGGTCCTTATTGCCAAAGTAATTTCTCTCACGAGAACATGCCTGCAAACATTTTATACAAAGCGTTGAGCCTTTCTGAGTAATCATAATTGGCATATTCTCTGTCAATCCTTATACATCACACGCCCTTGTGCAAGCCTAAAGGAGAATGTTCTGTACTTCAAAAAGTATAAAGCTGAGCCATTCCCAGATCATTTCAATATTTAAGTCATTGAGCTTGGAATCTCTACATATATGGGATACAAGAGCTGAGAAGTCCTTTAAGGTATTGAGATTCACATCATTTTACAACTAGAAAAGAACATCGGGCAAGACAAAAATGACAAGTAAGTTTAACTGTTTTCATAGTTGGAGTCTCAATATAATTTTGCCTGATGTTAAGGAAGGATGTTTTATTGTGAGCAAAAGATGCAGTACAGGTTCACTTTAAAGTAAGTCTATGCTCTGCCCATGCAGGGAGAAGCAACAGATTTACTATTAGTACAAGGGGTCTTATTGGAAAAACAGCTGTAAAAAAAAAACCTGCACAGCAAAGTGCTTTACAAATGTGCTCTGTGCACCACTGGCTTCACGTCTGCTTGATCAGCTTCACTGGGGTCAATATGTGACATTAGGGGTCTAATCAGCTATCAACTGCGTATGCAATACATTTAACAAAGAGTTGGGTTATTATATTGTGTTTTGTGTGCAATTACCTCCTCCCAGTCTGGCTCCCACCTCCCTCTTGCTGTACTTACCTTTGGGGAATGCTCCTTCTCCTCTGCTTAACAATTGCAAGCAAAATTCAAAATTCATAGCGCAGGGGAAGTCCCATTAAGGAAGCCGTTTAATGATTCGCCGCCTGGCTTCCTGATTGGCCGGGAAGCCGGCTCCATGCTTCCTCATCACCAGGTGGCGAGGAAGCATGGAGGCGGCCTTCTGGAGGTGGCCTTCCGCCAGACGCCCTAATTGGTCAGCTTCGCCACACAGCTTCCTGATTGGCCGGGAAACCACCTGCATGCTCTCTTGTCACTAAGTGACAAGGCAGCATGGAGCCAGCTTCCCGGGCAATCAGGAAGCCAGAGTCATTACCCGCTGCCCGACTTCCTGATTGGCCGGGAAGTTGGCTCCATGCTCCCTGGTGATGTGGGAGCATGAAGCCGGGCGGTGTGTAAGGCCTCGCTGCCTAGCTTCCCGATACCGGAAGTTCCGGTATCGGAATACGTATCGGGAGTATTTGGGAGAGTCTGAGTACTCGCCCAAATACTTGGTATCATGACAAATACCGATACTGGTATCGGTGCATCCCTACCCAAAGGTAAATATAGCAAATGGGGGGGAAAGGGGGCCAGATTGTAGGGGGTAATTCCACTTTCCCAAATTTCCCCTTCGAAATTTGAATTACCCTTTAAGCATTTTTTAGGCCTAAAATGTGTATTTTAACATTTTACCTAATGTTAACCTGTATTCTATTTTAGGAAGGATGTTTACTTTTAAGAATAAAATGCAGTACAGGTCCACTTTAAATTAAGTCCGCGCTTTTGCCCATGCAGGGAAAAGCAACATATTTACTTTAAAGGTGATGTATTAAATAGTGAAATGTACTCTTCCCAATACCTGGAGCTAGTGTGTGAAACTGCAGCTGTCCAATGCCGGCATGTAACCGCCGATCACTCAGCTCCTGGTCTTCTCTACCTCTTGAGAATAGTAACTGTCAGTCACGGCTCCCCGCTGTCATTCCCCCCTCCCCTCTGTGTTCCCCCAGCGCTCATTGGAGGAACAGGCAGGGGAGAGGGAAGGGCATAGCTGGCTCTGGCTCTAGAAAGCAAAACCAGCTGTCAATCAGGCAGCCAAGTTGATCCCAAAAGTATTGTCGGAATCCTTCCTGGCTATAGCGCACCTCTGTGCTATCAGCATATAACTGGCATTAGCTATATGCTGACTTTGGGTCACAGGAGTACATTATTAAATATAATCCTGTGACCCATAAGAGAAGTAAAATAAAGAAATGGTTTGGCTTCACTTCTCTTTTATAAGCACTATCTTCCTTTCGCTCTTTTCGTTTGGCTGACGGGAGGTAAGAGAGGACGTTCTCACCACCCGCACACAGTGACGTGCTTTAAAAAAAGGACTCTGAAGTTGGCAGAGCACAATAAAAATGAATGAACATTGTTTATAAAGAAAACCCGGGAGAAGAGCCAATCATGGAGCTCTCTCTGCTCCATCATTCAAAAAGAACTCCACGGGGCTTTTCAGGCTACATAAAATGGCCCAATTTATGAATGGGGTGGACCTCAGTATACCTGGTGCAGCGGCGCATAACAAACAACAGATAGCGATGTCTATTTATTTATTATATTTTATTTATTCATATAGCACTAGAAAATTCCCCAGCTCTGGGCAGAGAATACTAACCCATTATTACTGACTGGACTTTGTCTCCAAAAGAGCGTAGTCTAATATTATCTGAACCACAATCACACCTTGTTTAGGGCCAGTTTGTAAAGAAGCCAAAAAATGTATGCTTCAGACCGAGAATCGGAACAATTCCTAGGTCTGTAAGGCCATCCTATTGCAACACTGATGTGACATCTGAAAACGATTTATAGCGACACTTTGAAGCTTCAGAACAAAATTGCAAAATAGTGTGATGTAATGTTGGTGGTGCTTTGTCTATGTATTTATTATAAGATTCTTAGTCATTTTAATTTTGCTCTTAAATATGATTTTCAAGGTGTGTATTGTAGAATGTATTTACAATATAATAACCATGCCCCAACAGAAACAGGCACTCTCGCTATCTTATAGCACAGTGGTGTCCAACCTTAAATGCCAAAGGATCACATCAGTATTCACAAGTTGAGTGGACGGACGCCTCTAAATAGACACCTCTGCTATAGCTCATACAGGTTGTATGAAGCCCCCAAAGCATATAAACAATGTGGAACACCAGGGAGTTAAGAATGTTGAAAGCTTAACTCAAAAACTTGCCCAGGCAAAACGTTTTCTTAAAGCTCATCAGGAACCTTTAAGCTACATGACACTGTTTAATAGGCATATTTTAACAGGCGCTCCTAATCACGCATCCAGGTTTTGATCTTCACACACCAATAATGTTATCACAGGTTTACTTCCTCCAAGGGGTACACCCCCGCTTTTTTTGATTTACTTTAAATCCAATTCTTATTCCTCCTGGTCTAGCACTACCACAAACCTATTAGTTCCCTATTTTTCCTAGCAAATAACCGTGTATGTGATCCTTTACTAGACTATACAATATCTTCCTTACCATAAAAATCAAACTAATATGTCTCTACTTGATCCTTTTTTAAATACCACAAACACCATACCATAAGTACCACACTATCTTTGCTTTAATCAAATGGTAGCAATCCAGTCTTTAAAGAGACTAAAACAATTAGAAACTATGGCTTAGAAATAACTGAGCTTAGCTCTATATGGACAGAGGGGTGTACATCTTTCTTTCCAGTATATTATATTAGTACCAGGGAGTAGGAAACAGTTAGAACCTCTGTCAAGTTTCTATTGCTGTGTGCAGGGGTGGACCTACCGCCGGTGCGTCCGCCCTGGGGCCCAAGGCAGTTGTAGGGGCCCACTGAGGTCTGTCCCGGGGATTTTAGGCAAAGGGGGACCAGCAGCCTCAGCGGTGATCACTCTTCTCGGAAGGAGAGAGCTGAGAAGAGTGATCGCCGCTCTCGATCACTGAAGCCGGCACACAGTAGTGACAGCCGTACACATTCTTCTCCTCCTCTTCGGCTGCAGCCACAGAGCGGCTGAGGGGAGAAGAATCTGTTCAGCTGTCAGTACTGTGTGCCGGCTTCAATGGTCGGTCTGTCGACGGCCACCCGCAGCTTCCTCCTCCCCCTTCAGCTACTATAGGAGGAAGACTGCAGGATCACCATTGGGTGGAGACTTCTGATGAGTGGGACCTGGTTGGGGAGAAGTCTGCTGGTACATGCAGGAACAGGAAACATGGATGCAACCCCCACGCACACACACACACACACACACACACACACACACACACACACACCTGGAAAGAAAGAGGGCAAATCACATCTGTGTGCACTGTAAGTTTTTATTTATTCTGCGTCACATCTGCTGACCTCTGCACTGTGCGTCACACCCTGACCTCTACACTGTGTGTTACACCCTGACCTCTGCACTGTACGTCACACCCTGACCTCTGCACTGTACGTCACACCCTGACCTCTGCACTGTACATCACACCCTGACCTCTGCACTGTGCGTCACACCCTGACCTCTGTACTCTGCCTTACAACTGACCTCTGCAGCTTACAGAGATTCTGCCACTCGCATATCTCCCCCTCCTGAGACCCTCTGCACAAGACATTAGGCCGGCATTCCAGAGCAAAAAGACAGAACAGAGTATGTACCAAATTCCTATACTATTATTCTGCATTGCTTTATAATGTATTGCTGGGATTTTTAGTCCTCTACAGATGATGGCATTATCCATTAGAGTGTAAGCTTCTCTGTACAGAGACTGCTGTGACTTCTCTGTGTTCTGTGTTCTCTGTACAGTACTACGTTATATGTCAGAGCTATATGAATGTAAAATAATAGTATGTGACTATGGGGGGATATTAGAGTGTAAGCTCCTTTAGTGCAGAAGGTCTGCCACTGGCTGTGTGTGTCCCCACTGGGGAGAATTCCCCTCTACCTGTCACCAAGAGAGAAAGTGAAGGTAAATCCTTTAATGAGGAAACCTGTTCCTATTACAAATTTCTAAGATTGAAAATATAACTTTTAACTTGCAAAGACCAGCTTAGCATGACAAAGCATTTCTTGAAATATAATCAATTTGTTCTGAGTGCACACTAAACTTGTACAAACATATAAGGGATTATTTCAACTCAAACCTAAAGGTGAGACCCATGATTTGGCAGAGCTAAGCCAGTACTTCTCTGCATAAGGTATATGTGAGGGGTCAGGTGAAGGATAATCCTGCTTGATATGTAATATAAGAATAAGTATTATATTTATAGGGCATGGGCAGGAAATATACACACTTTATGGGGTACTATAAACTGACACATATCAGGACGATACTTTAAGGTGTGGAAAGCTACCATCATTACCTAATAAAACTTAAGCACAAGTGCCAAAATCAGATAGTTATGGAATATCTAAGTACTGTATAAACCATACATTTTAAATGATTCGTTGTTTTTTTGGATATTGAAAATACGTGGACCCCAAATGTTGAGAATTGTGAGAAGCTTTAAACCTTTCCCCAGTCTTCTACAAAATGTGTTAGTACTGTTTTCTTTTGTTCTTGTTGGGAAAATTTCTACTCAGTTCTTGTACAGGTGATCATTGGAAGTGAGGGAATTTCTTCCAGATGGGCAAACTTTTAATAAAATCTATTTGAAAATACAACCAGGCAACTCTGCCAGGCAGCATGGCAAGGTTAGTCTTGTTCCACCACATTTACCGAACAATGCCTTGATTCACTTACAAGGATTTTCTTAGCAGGCACTTTTCAGGACACATTGCAGTACTATTGCAGTTTCCAAGTAGCACATATATACATAGTTTAAGGCAATTCTTCCACTTTGCCCATTTATTATTATTATTATTATACATGATTTATATAGCACCAGCAGTTTGAGCAGCTCTTTACAATATAAGGAAGACATTACAATACAATTCAAGACAGGATGGTAAGGAGGGGCCTGCCCGTGGAGGCTCACAATCCAAAAGAGAGGGGGAAGTGATACATGAGGAGGTAGCTGTGTGGGGATCCATTTAAATCAAACTAACAAGTCAATGCCCTAAGAAATAGCCTGGTAGGTAAATCACATGACCTTCCCCCCTTTCTTCCAAGATTCAGTTCTCGCTGCCTAAGCAGCCAATTAACTGTCACATAATAGTGCTTAAAACCCGTAGAAGCTCTGAGCCTGAGCTTACACAGGGCTGATTGGGCAAAGTGACAGGTTTACTTTAATTTCCTCTACTAAAAAAATATATTTTATTATGTTTAGACTTGTTTTTAAATTTCTGGGCTTCATTAAATCGCCAAAGCTGAGGAGACACTGCTCCAGATATCAAATAATTTAAAATGACCCCACAAGCTTCCAACACTTGGAGCTTCCATTAGGTCTTTAAATAATATTAAACTATATCTAATATACATAGTTACATAGTATTTGAGGTTGAATAAAGACACAGGTCCATCAAGTTCAACCTTTGTGTGTCTGTGTTTATATGCATGTGTGTGTGTTTATATGAATCCCAGTGTGGTCTAGTTTTTAGGAGTGCCTGTACCCCTGTATGTTATGGTCTCTGAAGAAGGTATCTAAATGCTTTTTGAATGATTCAATACTCTCTGCTGATACCAATGCTTGTGGCAGCGAGTCCCAGATTTTAACCACTCTAACTGAAAAAAAGCCCCTATACCCCTTGTGGTTAAATCTTTTCTCCACCAGTTTTAGGTGGTGGCCTTTAGTCCTTGTTACAGAGTTTAACAATCTGTTTATTGCAGATGTTGCCATCACCACTAAACATTTTGTACATCAAAATCATGTCTCCTCTTAGTCTCCTCACTTCTAGCATGAATCAGTTTAAATTTAGTAGCCTTGTCTCATAGCTTAGGTCCCCTAGCCCCTTAATTAGTTTAGTTGCCCTTCTCTGGACTCTCTCCAGCTCAAGGACATCCTTTCTGTGGATTGGTGATCAAAACGGGACCGCAAACTCCAGATGAGGCCAAACCAGCGATCTATAAAGTGGCAAAATTATAGCTTTGTCTCTACAGTACATTCCCTTTTTAATACAAGACAGTACTCTGCTAGCTTTGTTTGCCGCAGCCTGCTATTATTCAATCTGTGGTCTACTATGACCCCAAAATCTTTTTCCATTTCTGACTACCCTAGTGGAGTACCCATTAATATGTATTCCTCTTGCATGTACAAATGCCAAGATTCAAGCACATGTTCCAAATTCAAGTAGTTGTGCAACATCTAAGTACTGTATAAACAATATATTATCATTGATTAATAATTTGAAAAACAGGTTTTATTGTTTGGATTTTGAAAATACTTGGTCTCCAAATGTTGGGAAATGTGAGAAGATAATGGGTGGCTGAACTGTTAAAGTATAACAACCATATGTTTCTTTTGGGTAGAGTACAGAACGGATATCATTTCTGTCAGGACTTTACTGTTGTCTGTTACTTGGAAGACTCCCACTAACTTGTTGTCCCAGTGACCTTTGACAGGAATAAGAGTCACCTCAGTGGGGATGCAAGCAGCAATGAGAGTTGACACAGCTTCAAACCCTTCCCCAGTCTTCTGGGCAACTCTGTCGGATAGCGTGGCAAGGTCAGGAACCTCATCTTTTTCTATTGCATTTACCAAGCAATGCCTTAAGGGCACTTGAAGGAACTTTCAACATTCAGTATATGCTGATATGCCAGCATTAGTGGGAATGGTAACTAACCACAGCAACTTTAGAAAATTGGTAAATGCCAAATATTTGCCTAACAGAATGAGTATCTTACCATTATAATTAAGCCCAGCAGGATACATTGCAGTACTATTGCTGCTTCCAGACATCACATGTAGACATATTTTTAAGGTAATCCATCCATTTTGCCCATTTAAATCAATCTAACAGGTTCACTTGATAGTTTGCTGATTACATGTAGATACTTAGCTTCCTCTGACTTCCCCTGCAACTACATTTGTCAGCCAGAGCCCTGAGAGATACTAAGCACCCCTAGGTAAGCAAATCATGTGACCATCTCCCCTTTCTTCCAAGATGCATTCTCACTGCATGAACAGCCAGTCAACTGTCACATAAGAATAGACCTTGGGCTGGGGTAAGCTCTGACTCTGGGCTGAATGGACAACATAACATGTTTACATTAATTCTACCTACTAAAAAAAAGTATATTTTAAAATGTGTAGACTTGTTCTGAAATTTCTAGGCACATTGTGCTGCCACAATAGTTGTATAAAAATTACACAATCCATAGTCATAGTCAATATTCACATTGATGTGTGATGAGAATTATATAGTTTATTTTCTTTAAGCCATGTGTTGTGAGCAGCATTGTAGCTAGTTCATGTGCTGACATCTTGTGGTCATTCTGGTTATTGCACATGTTTTTCTGTGTTCCCTCCCAGCTATGATGTATTTCCCCTTGTGTGTAATGTACCGCCCTTCTTCTCCATTAGTCTAGTGTCATGAGTGACAGTAACATGACCACATGTTAATCCACATTGCATGCTTGGAAACATTACTATCTCTGACCTTCAAATACCGTCTATTCATTCATCTGCTGTATTCTGTTGTCTGCTGTAACCCTGCTGCATTCACATAAAGGACCCTCATGGATGAAAAGGTATTTGGTGAGTTCAGCTATCTGATAAGGATTGTCCGCAGTGATTATATCTGCTTATAAAGACCAGGCATAGAGGTCCCAGCAAGGGATAAATCGCTAATACAACACTCAGAGTCAGAATACACATCCTGTTGAGTGTAGCTCACGTTTCCTTTGACTTATTCAAAAAAGAGTGCAAAGAGGAAAGTTTTAAATCCTAAAGGGATGTTCAGATGATCCCAAATGTGCACCAGTATACTCAAAACCTGGTGAACAAACAGCAGCTACAGCTTTCTGGTCATTCTCCTGTCCTGCCTTTTCTATTGGTCACTGAGGCCTCCCATTGCATTTGGATGACAACAGGAAGATAAGGAGGGAAAGGGGAGGCAAAAATGTGCCCAGGAAATTGTGGTAGCTGTTTGTAGTTCTGGGGATACCAGGGTGCAGTGAAGGTCATCTAAAGATAATAAAAATCATAACAGATGTTCTCTTTTTAGCCTTACAGGTTATGAATGTGGACCTCCAGCAAAGCCTCAATGCTACAGCACACAGAACCAATGAGTACATGACTAAAGGGCTTGTTGTGAGGAGAGGTCAGTCATTTACCATCAAAGTGAAGTTTAACAGACCTTTGGAACCTGCAGACAACCTGAAGTGGTGGACTCAGACAGGTAATAATACATCTAGTATTATTCAATACTCTATAAAAACAAGCTATGAATATACAATATGCAAGCAGTTTAAAATAACTTGCTCTAAAGAGCAGGTGTAATTAACTGGCAAACATACTAGAGGTGCACCGAAATGGAAATTTGAAAACCGAGATTAAAAAAATGTCAGGCCAAAACCGATACCGAAAATGTTTTTAATTTTTATTTTTTCAATTTGTTTTAAATATTTTATTTTTTATAAACTTTTTAATTTTTTAATTTTTATTTATTCATTTTTTATTAAATATTTGTCTTTTTTACTTTACTTTTAGGGGCTTCTGGGAAATATTAGGGGTCTAAACAGACCCCTGATATTTCCCTTTTAAAATAGAAAAGGAGATTGAGAACACAAAGTCCTCAATCTCTTTTTCTGTGTCCCCTGTTATCAATGAACAGGAATCCTCTATGAGTGTTCCTGTTCATTGATAACATGAGAACATTGTTAATTTACTGTAACCACAATTATGAATAAATGGGGTTGATGTAGATCACTTCCCATTCATTCATAATTGATGATATAGTTAACATACCATATCCTCAATTATGTTATCTGCCGGACTGTCATAGGTGGCAGAGCGGTGTGGGAGGAGACGCCGGCCGCTAACAGCGCTCTCCAGCGCAGCGCTTGGGCGGCTGTCACTTTCTCTTCTCCCCGCTGGGACACAGAGAAGCGCCCAAAGGGGAGGAAATAAATCAGGGATGCGCCGATGTATCGGCAGGAAAATGGCACTTTCGACATTATGCCAAAAGTGCCATTTTCGGCCGATATGTTTTGGCGCCCGATATATCGGTGCATCCCTAAAACATACTATCCTGAAGAAGAAGGCAGACAAGTAGCCACAGTTTTTTGTTTTTTTTTATTAATTTACATTTTATTCAATTCAAGGCTCTCAAAGCTTTACCATAGTCTGAGGTTTACTTTTCCAGGTGACTATTGACACCGAGACAAAAATAGGGAATCTTACGTTGCAGAGTTGTCATGAAAGCAAAGTTAAATGCAAATCTTTCTGGTGACAACTCTTTAAGATAGGAATTCCCCTCATTTTAAGGGAGATTTCTTTTTACTACATGTTGCAGCTCCAAGACAAGAAATAAAGGGAAATCTCCCCAGCAGGACACAGACAGCATAAAAGAACCTGATATGTTTTTTTTACTTTTTTCTACTCTATCCAAAACAGAAAAAAAAAAATGTTTGACTCTACATACACTGTAATAGGTAGTATAGACATCTCTAAGAGGCTGTTTTTGAGCACTGCAACCACAATTAGATTCCCTGCTTTTTGTAATTTTGGTATGTTTGTGCTACCATTAAAGGGATATCTGGGTGTGGTCTGGGACTGAGCTCATGCAACCCATAAAAACCCTAAAGCTTTACCATATCCCGGAAATTAAAAATGATCTATCAATTTTATATACAAAAGAGCAAAGTACAACCATAGTATGGTGAGGTGGGCTTAAAGAAAAATCACTATACTCATACTGAAAAATGCAGACAAGTCCCTAAACCTGCAGCAGCTTTCAGTATCCTCTGCTTTGCCAAATGCTGCTCGTGCTGATCAAGATCAAAGTTTCAGCACATCCTCACAGTGCTGGATCCTGGCCAGCCCATCATAGTGGTGGACCAGTAGAAAGGTGTGGGGGCATCCCACCATTTGGGCAAACCAGAGAATACTGAAAATTGTTACAGGTAAGTGCAGGCACCACTGGATGCCTATACTTCATACCTGTCATCAGCTTTCAGTATTCTGAAAGTGACAGTCTCTTTAAAGGAAGCAAAAAGCTTTCCATTGCACCAGTGCAAAACAAAGAAGCATTTTTTTAAACCGAGGGCATCTGCATGTCTCACCTCTTTCACAAATTCAACCAATAAGGAGTTTATTCTTCATTTCATAAAATAGTGGGCAGACCCTTGAAAATCACTCCATTTTGCTCCTAGAGCATCTATAATATTCTTGTTATTTCCCTTGCCTTAATGTTTTGCACCAATTTTAACGGTGTAGTTTATTGCAGAATATTAAGAGAAGTGTACATAAACCTTAGAACCGAGCTAACTGAATTGCTATTTTCTTGTAATTATTACATATTGTTTACAGGCCGATCTCAATCGAGCTCAAAAATAATATTACCCATCCCCAGCTCTGGCAATGAAAAATCTTGGAGTGTAACCTCCAAAAACAACAGTGACATGGAAATCACTATCAACTCACCAGCTGATGCAGCTATTGGAAGTTACCTTATGGGTTTTCAGGTCAAGAGTGCAGAAAGCGATGTATTCCAAAACGTTGGAGGATTTATCATGCTCTTTAACCCCTGGTTTGCAGGTACTGTATGCAAAATGCATACATCTAGTTATTATCTCTCTCTCTCTCTCCCTCCTGCCATGTATAATGACTCCCCTAGGGTCTGTATTGGGCTGTACTGGGCTTTATAGATGGTACTCCTAAATTACTCGTATAAATTGTACTCGTACCTGTACTATGTCCAGTTGGCCTGTCCCGCTCTGTGTCTCCAGACGTCAGCTGTCAGTTTGATTGCAAGTATAAAAAAGGTTGAGACTTGTTTCTTTTGTCTACTACTGGCTATACACTATAGGGTTACAGACACCCATACTTAGCTCCAGGGCCGGCCTTAGGGGTGTGCGAGCAGTGCGGCCGCACAGGGCGCCATGGCAACAAGGGCGCCGTGCGGCCGACACAGCTCGTCCTGGGGGCGGCTTCTCTCCCCCTCACCGCATTGGGTATGGTAATTTTTTGCGATTTTGCGGGTGAGTGCAATTTTAAAGCATGACATGTTTGGTGTCTATTTACCCGACGTGACCCCGTCTTTTTATATTTTAGCAAAAATATGGGTGATAAATGGGTGCGGTTACTGGGGGTGTGGCCACTAAAGGGTGTGGTCACTGAGGGGCGCTGTAAAGCTTTCTCGCACAGGGCGCCTAAAGGCCTAAGGCCGGCCCTGCTTAGCTCACCAGAGGACTAACCTCAACTAAATAGAACTATTATCTCTCTACCCGCCCTCAACCTCATGCCCTTAACGTATTCACATCCAAGGCTCATTATCCTCCACTAGACCTCTTCATATTTTTATCATATCTCTACTCTAGACCTTCAACTTCCCTCATTTGATATAGCAATTCCTTGACAACTCATGAGAACATAACTCAAATCACTTCCACATTCATGATCTGGTTTATTGTGAATTGTAATTCACAATAAACCAGATCATAAATGTGAATAACAAAAATCCTGAGTAGAGTTTTGAACTACATTCATTGTTCGGAGTCAAGTTGGAGCTCAGACATGCTTCCTTTGTTAGTAGGCATGTTGTTGGTGTTGGATGTAGCCACTCTCCGATTGTTTTTGTAATGTGGATGCTTGGTATCGTAGAGGAGTGGACACTCCTCCACATACTTAATTAAAACATCAGCATCTACCTTACACATTGCTGCAATGTTCCCTTCTTTGCAAATCTCATCTGCCCATAAAGAGGATGCCCCAGGATGATGAGATCATTAATTCTGCTTCATTTTTTTTTGTGTTCTGTTGCGTATCGATGCACTTGAAATGAGTATTTTTTCAGACTGCAACTGAACTGACTGCACTGGTGTGAACAAGCCCTCGGAAAAGCTTGCTCATGCCTGAACTCACTGCTAAACGATGTCACGGGGAGATAATGGAGCCACACTTGAACCTCTACTAATCTGGGATGTCACTAAGGTTGATCCAGTAGGTGAAGAGATATCACTGGGAAGAATGAAGTAACACTTGAACCTCTACTAGTCTAGGTAGTCACTACCTGGTACAGAGAAACACAGGGACCTCTATTGTATTTGATGCTTCTTCTGACTGCTGTGTACAACAGAAGTCTGAGCTTCATCCTGGAACTGTCAGCTAAAAGACATCCATGAACTGGACTGTTATTGCAAAAGATGCAGCAGGGTGAGTACTATGCCTGGGGACAGGGTAAATCTCAACTGGGGGTATCACTTGCACTACACAAGACTCAGCTGAGTGGAGGCACTGGCAGATGCTCAGCCTTCAGTTTTCCATACAGGTGCATTATGTTTTAGAAGCCTGGATAGAGAAGCATCTAAAATTAACAACTGTTAGAGAGGCAAATAATGCTTAGTGGAATTCTCCTTTTAATAAAGTCATAAATAATATTTTGGATCCCATGAGACCTGAAACAATCAACTAGAGGTCCTGCCCTACCACTGAGTACATTGTCACTGAATTGTAATAATGTCCTAAATATTACTTTCCTCAAATCCACTAGGTGACACAGTGTACATGAAAGATGAAGCTGAGAGGAAGGAGTATGTTCTCAATGAGAGTGGAATCATTTTCTATGGAAGCGCAACCAGTAACCCACCATACAGACCCTGGGACTTTGGCCAGGTAATTTTCTAGGACCCAATCTCTGAAAAAATGGTACTTGACAGCTGCTAAAGCAGTTTACAAGAATATGTGAAACAAATAAGGCAGCATTCCAAAACTGAGCTTGATTTGGGACAGCTGAACTAGGATTGGGCCATATAGGCTTGCCTTGGTGGGAATATGTTCGGTCTAGGGATGTCCCGATACCGATACCAGGCATTTTCTTGAGTACTAGTACTTGTGGAAATGCCCCGATTCTTAAGGCCGATGCTGGTCCTTTACATTTTTGTCGGGACCTCGGCAGTCTGATGGGGTCCTGGCAGTAGCTGTCCCTGGCAGTACCTGCCCGTTTCTATACCACCTGCTCCTTCTTTCTGGCACAGGCACAGCCATGGACAGCCCCACACATAGCACAGTACAGCCCCGGATACCGACACCCGTCCGATCAACTGAGAGCCCTGCAGAGATCCACATGCCGCCCAGTTGAGACTGCAGCCTTCTGCTCTGGTGTGATCTATTGTGCTCTGCGAACATCTGTATTGTGCTCTGCGGACATCTGTATTCTGCTTTGGGGACATCTGTATTTAGCCCGGGTGAGAAACTGCCCTAAAACCATTAGACTGTGGTGTTTTGAGAAAAAATGCCACGTGGCCCTTTAGGAAAAAGTATCGGTAATTGGTATCGGCAAGTAACTGAGGGCAAGTACTTGTACTTGGTCTTTAAAAAAATGGTATCGGGACATCCCTAATTCGGTCCATTCAAAAGTGGTTCTTATTTTTCACAGACGTTTTCCAGCTTGTTTGTAATCCTCTGTGTAACTGCTAATAATTCCTTTTTATGGATGATTTTACCATATGTAGATTCATATGGTGCTCATATGGTGACAATAAAGCAAGACATCCCATTCCCTCAGTCTGAGTAAGGCAAACAGCAATTTCTACAAAAAAGGGAAGGGCATCTGTAATAAAGTCTGCTAAAAATCCTTGCCATTCCATATTTTACCTGGAGAAGGTTACTTTTTTTTACAACAAAGCTGAATAACACTTTAAAAGAAAAATATACTGAAATAAATATGAAGGATGTTGCTGAAATCCTCCCAAAATGCTCTGGATTTAGTAATCTGAAAAAAGCTAATACAATTTGAAGCCAGAACACAATGGGCTGATTTACTAAAGAACTCAAGAATCTTCACACTATAAATTGTATGAATATTCATTTCAATTATCCAATTATGTATAGATGGAATAGGTAAACAGGATCTATTGACTGACCCTAAGGGCCGGTTCACACCACAAAGACTGCGTTCCAGAGCGTTCGGCCTGTGGAACGCACTGAAACGCAAGCCGGCCAGCTCCGTGCGGGAGGGGGTGTGGTGGTGCATTGAAGTCAATGGCACCGCAGCCACACCCCGCAGTGCGATCGCCCTCACCCGAATACGTGCCATATTAGTGCTTGCGTTCCGGTCCAGTGCGATCTGCAAAAATTGTGCAATTTGTGCAGATCGCACTGGAATGTGCCACGCGTTTGCGTGCGAGCGATCGCATGGGGAGCAGGGACGTGGCAGCGTTGCCATTGACTTCAATGCACCACCACGCCCCCTCCTGCCCCTGAATGCAGGGAGCTGGCCGGCTTGCATTCCAGTGCGTTCCAGAGGCCAAACGCTCTGGAACGCAGTCTTTGTAGTGTCAACTGGCCATAAATCATCTTCCATTACCTAATGGTTTAGGGCCAGTCTTGATGGGCTTTGGGCTGCAAATGCAGTGTGCTTTTGATATCAGTTAGAGACACTTCTGAGATAAATCATAATTAATTGCAGGTTCAGTTGACCTGCTTTAAGTTGCTTTAGCATTTTTATAGAATATGTGGAGAGAGAATAGTGTATGGGGAGAGAAGCAGTTCTGATGCGACCAAAAGCCACCAAGTCTTCCCTTTAGTCTTTCTTACTGACAGCCACACCTATGCATTGGGTCCTCAAACTTCCATAGGGGCAATTTTCCACTGCTGTCCACACAGCCAAGAGCACAAATACTACATGACTGTGCCATCTGTGGACCAACATTCTAGTTGAGCAAGTAAATGATGACCCTGGTAGATGCCTGAAATAAGATGTCACCAGCCGATCAGAAAGGAAGTAAGAAAGTATTATGAATTGGCGTAATGTGAGCTCTTGGAGAGGTCATTGATAACGGTGTTACAATTATATAATGCTTAGCATGTATGCATTAAACATGAAAAATATCTCTGAGGTTAAGTTTGCCTTTAATCTTAAAAGGTAGAAAATTGGAAAATAAATTAGCCAATGCATAGTCAGTGAACATGTGTGAAATGTAAAAATGATCTACATCAATTTTTCTTTCTTTCTGTTTGAAAAAAGTTATTTAATTTGTGTTTGTAGTTTGAAGAAGGCATTTTGGACATCTGCTTAAAAATGCTGGACAGAAGTATTGAGTACAGAAGAAGTGCTGCTAGAGATGTCTCTCGCAGAGGTGACCCTGTCTATGTTTCAAGAATATTAAGTGCTATGGTAAGTACACCTATGACATATTGAAGGGCATAACTATAGCCATAGGAGACTGTACAACAACCAGGAGACCCGCAGAAAGAAAGACCCAATTCTCCAACCATTGATAAAATAAAAAACAGCTCTTGCTGCAATGCTCACCCTATCTCCAGTGATGTCTCCTGCAGAATCACTGTTCTGCAAGCCAGCAGCAGTCTTGACCTGCATTAGACATGAGGGCGCCGAGACATGAGGGAAAAACAGCCAGAACAGAAGGGGAGAGAGGTGAGCGCTGACTGCCGCAGGACCAAAGGTCAGGTGAGTATATATTTTTTTATTCCGGCCAAATGACCAATATTAGCAGTTAAGCCTTGCAGTACGGGGGTAGCCTCACTGTAAAGGTTAGTTTTTAAACATTAGAATATTTATTAAACAATTAAAGTAATTCAGAAAATGGTACAATGGAACAAAACGCAGGAGCAACAAGAACACTCAGTGGCACAAATTCCAAACATGTAACCCCAGACATAACAAGGATGATTAAAAAGAAAATAGAGATCCTGAGTGACAACTCCATAAACAGATATGCAGTCGAGGGTCAGGCTAAGGTAGTCAATAAAACGAGGGCTGAAACGAATGATTATTTTCATAATCGATTCGTTGGTCGATTATTTTTTTCGATTAATCGGATAAAAACGCTTACATAAATACCATCCTTCATTTAAAATAAAATACACAATGGCAGTGTAACAAGCATAAAGTTTACTTCAGAATAAAACTGCATGCACAATTTTTTGCAATCGCACTGCACTGGAATGCACAGCATTACGGGTGATCCAGTGCGGGCGGGGCGCGTTTGGGTTGCCATTGAAATGAACGGCACTGCAATGCATCTCCCGCAGCAGAATTTGTAAGGCCTAAACCAAAAATGACTTTTTTCCCCACCTTTTAGAAAAATGTGTTTTAAATAATTGCATTGTAAGCACATGGCATTTGAATAGCTTTATCCAGGGAATGACAGCTGCCAGTGGCAAGATTCTGCAGACGGTAGCTGAATGTAAATACAGCGGGTAGTGGGCTGGTGCAATAGCCAGCCTGCTATTGGTCATTTCAAATTACAATAGCCAAAACAGGCTGACTATTGTACCCACCCACTGCTTGCTGTGCCCTCCACCCAGTGTGGAGGAGAGAGCTAGGGGATCCATCCAACTAATCGATAATGAGAATAGTTGACAACTATTCTCATAACCGATTATTATCAATTGATTCATCCGTTAGTTGCAGCCCTTAATAAAAACCCCCACTTGTATTCCTTGCACTACCTCATAGCAGGTGCACCATAGACTAGTTCATGGAAACACTAGACCACCCTCCGGCAAACCAAAACCGCATGTTGAAAAATCGAAAAGAAAGGACCTCCATGGGGGAGTACACAAAAGTAAGCCACAGAAGTTGAAGAAATAAAAAAGTAGAAGGAAATAAGAAGAGACAAAGAAAGAGAACACTAAGACTGCAAACGCAAAAAGAGAAAAATACCTGAGAGGTCTCTGAGGCTTTCCCACCCTCAAAGTTAGCCAATGTAGAATAAGAAAAAAATCCTTAGAACCTCTTCATGAAAAGAGTTGGAGAAATCCTTAACTATCCTGAAAGAAAATTCAGGTGGACCAAATAGCAGAGAACTGTGCTTTTCTATCATACATTTGAGCAGTCAATTCCTCCATATGCATCAAGCAATTAACTTCTGTGACCCATTCCTACAGGGAAGGAACAGATTGTGATTTCCAATGTCATGGGTTGACTGTCCTAGCATGCAGTAGTGTAACAAGCCCTTCTTAACATTGGGAAGGGAAACCGGGATCAGGAAGAGTAAATCTGATTGCAGAGTGCGAGAAGGAGATGAAGACGTCACTGCATCATAAGTATCAAACACCATGTTCCAGCAAAGTGGGTAATCCCACCAAATATGCGTCATTGTCCCAACGCACGACCCGCAATGCCAACAGACATCTGGGCAGCTAGAAAAAATCCAATGGAGGTCATAGGGACAGCTTTACCATCGGAATAATATCTTGAAATTCCTCTCCTGTGCAAAACTAGTGCAAGGGTTATATTTTATAAAAACATGGACTTATTCGTGTATATATATCATGCAATCCTTAGTGGGTCTTGTTCACATTGAATTGTACAGTAGGAATCTGTGTATATTAGTCGCCAATACAATCATCTGCCGGGGTTCTAATGTCTATTTGCAGCAAAAACTGCAATTACATCAAAAGCTCCTGCACAGGCATGGTAGAGCTTACACCCATTAATCAGCAACTGTTGGCAGACTAGGATTGGCCTGCAGGGAAATGCAGTATTTGTGTATTCAACACCATAGAGAGGTGTAGAAGGTAAATGACAGTGAAGAAGGGAAGCAGTTGTTGACAGGGGCAACAGAGAAAGAGTGCACAGGTAAAATGCATTTAAGGGAGCTGTTTTCCTTTTAATAGATTTGTATTTTGTCCATCCCATTCTGACACTTACATCACTCTGCTACATTCCTGTCTGACAGGGCAAAAGACCCGATTTTTTTTTCTCTGTTAGCTTAAAAACTTTGACTTTAATATAATTTTAATGACATTTCAAAAGCTGCTTAAATCACTTACAATGGATGCTGCTTCACATTTAAAAGTTTTAGTTTCCTGCAGAATCTGCCGGTCCCGTGAGTACTGGTCCTGACTTCATCTGTTAGGGTGGCTGCTTAAAGAACACTTGTCATCACGAAAGTGCCATTACATAGGAGGCTTGGTAGGCATGGGATATCCAACTGGTAGGCACAGGATATCCTTGTGACATTCGTGGTGGGCAGCTGCTATCAGCCAGGAAGTGCCAGAATGTTGCTAAGCTGGTGCTGGTTTCGGCATGCAGGGGGCTTGCATGGTTTGTTACTATGTAGAAAGTTATCTTGGGTATTGTAAAAGTAAGATTGCATTTCCTAAAGTTGCACTGTGAGATTTTGACTTACCTGTAAATTCTAAAGCGGAGTTTGCCTTTGGTTTAAATTGTCCCCTAGCTGGGTGAAGTTCTTGAAGGATCATTCAGGCAACAGGATATGCATGTAACATTCTTGTTTTAGGTCAACAGTCAAGGTGACAATGGAGCCGTTGTTGGAAATTGGACTGGGGATTATGAAGGAGGAGAGAAACCCACAAAATGGAATGGAAGCGTTGACATACTCCGTAAATGGAATGAAGGTGGACCTGTCCGATATGGACAGTGTTGGGTGTATGGAGGAGTCCTTTGTACAGGTTTGTTCCCTTTCACCACAAGCCCTGCAACAAGAAAACTGCATATTACTAGTAATTAGGATACATCTCTAAACATTTAATCGTTTGTGCCTGTAAGCAAATCTGGCATTTGAGCAGAATACAAAACTGATGTTGTTTGGACTTGCCCATAATTATTTCAGAAACCATGCTTGATGGGATGTATTGATAGGATGCAGTGCAATTAAATTAAGTTACACACCACAATTAGCTGTTCCTCTTAATTTTGCCGTGACTTTACCTTAAATGAACTTTAAGGCTGAACTCCAGGCACAAAAACTTTAATTTCAAACATATTCCCTAAAAGCCACAAAGGATATGAATTCACTTTGTGTGCACCAAATGCCTCTGCAATCCCCATTATTACCTTGTATAAGTATTGGTGATATCATCACTGGGCTGCATATACAGTAACATGTACAGAAAGCAGAGCTGTGCGAGGGACACAGAAGGCCCCACCCACTACAGGCTGCCTTCAGGAAACTACAGGAGGGGGCGGATACAAGGCCAATCACCCTGCACAAGGAGAGACAGCAGCAGTGACCGGTCTTTCTCTATTTTCTCATTTTATCCAATTAGTGCTCCGATGCCTAGGAATCCCTGCACGTGTCATCACAAATTTCGCTTCTGCTCATGACACTGATGGAACTCTCACTATTGATCGGTACATTGATGAGAAAGGCACGGAAGTATTTGACACAGCTGACAGTGTATGGTAAGATGGGCTCTGTACAGGCAGATCTACGTGCATAGTGTGTACTCTCCTCTGGATACATAACTAACCAGCAGAACGCGTTAGAAGTTACAATGTTAAATAATGTTACATGATGTGATGAGAACGGCAGTATACAAATTTCCAACATAAAATGTTTAGTGTATGTTGATTTTACAGCAATTCGTCTAATTCTTGTAGTAAAACCCAGTAGTAGTATTAATGTACTTTACTAGACAAGAATGCTGCATGTACAAACTACTTACTGTTACAGGAAAACAACACAGGACATACGGACTGCTGCAAATATGCACACATACACACACATGCACACGCTATCTATCCCTTCCTAGCACATGCAATAATCTATATGCAATAGGATACACTAATAGTCACTTATCATCCGTTATTGCTGGTCCACAATTTCCTTACTCAGGCCCCGTTCACATTGAGCGATTTATCGCGCGATTTTTTTCCATGTCGCTCAGTGTGAATGGGGTCTTAACAGGAATTCTAAGGTAAACGGCTTGTTAGCCGTTACGCCTACTGTTTTTTTTTATTTATTTAAGTTTTATTAATTTAAACAAATAACAGAACATAAATCATAAAAAGATATTCAAAGATTATTGAAAAATATTGAGGATTAGAACAAAAAGGAAAGAGGTCAATTAACCAGCCCTTCCGCCTACTGTACTATATCAACTTCTATGAATGGTGCATTTCTTCCTACATACTGTAGATGGCAGCACAGTACCATGAATGCCATGTAAGGTCAGCAATGTCAAAAGGTCAGGGTATTGTTGACAAGCTTCGGTCCAGTGTTCACACCAGTGCTCCTCTAATACAGTTAAAGACAACTAAATGTGAGCTTTGTTGACCAATAGTTTACCCTGGCCATATATACCACAGTAGTATATATTTTCCCATTGTATTTAGAGGGCAGCAGAAACTAGTTTTGTGTAAACACGGTATTACTTAACAATGGCAAGTTCATAACTCCATCTTGGATACCCTCGCAGGGGTTGTTCAACATAACATTCGTGCAAGGCTTCAAAACAGCACAATAATAGCCTCCTGGCTTCCACTTTAAACATTGGCACTTCTGACCCACTGGTCCTCTTTGAAGTGATGTCCCACACTTGTACTGGTGGCCCCTCAGGCTCACGGCTCTCCTAGCCTCACCAGTTCTCTCCCAGCCTCCCTGGCTGTCTTAGTGTGCCTCCAGCACACTCACCACCTGACTCCACTTTAGATTCTGGGGAAGTCCTCCTGACTCCTGAACACTGTCCGTTCCTATCCCAGTAGGAGTCTGGGGGCGTTCACCTGACACCTGAACACGGTCTGTTCCTCTTTCCCAGCAGCAGCTAATTCCCCTAGCCAGCATCATTTCCTTAATGGCTGTGCACACCTGGGCAATTACCGAGTGCTGGCCACTGCTAAAGCCTGGATCTAGGCCTGGGGATCTCATCTTCCCTCCTGCATCACCATGAAACATCTCAGTTCCAGGATCCCAAATGTAATCCCCACAAACCCTTGCTTTCTGAAACGTCTCAGCCCATCTGGCTGAGAGTCCCAGGTGATCATAACACCCAATTCTACAGTGGGATTGCCACACAATACCACAATATATATAATATGTGTGTGTATGTACAGAATAATTATGCATTATTGAGGGAATTCCTCAAAGTGGACCTTTAAACTTCCCACCTATGTTCTTTCATTCCATTCCTAGCACCTTCTTTCTAACATTCTAACAAATGGATATTTAATATTACTTCTTGTTTGGATGACCCTCCCTACACTTCACCTAGGTGAGAATGATGTATGCATTCACCGCCTTCTGGCATACCCACGTCACGCATCCAAGGAGGCCTCTGTACTGTACGGTACATAATCATGGAGGGGGTGGCTCTTTCTTCCAGGTTCAGGCAGTTGGCCTCCTGATGTGCCACATGCTGCATGCTCATCATCAGGGGACTGACTGCGAGAACCCAGAAGAGCTTGGGCATGTGAGTGTTTTTTCTACATGACCCAGCACACTCACCACCTGACTCCACTTTAGATTCTGGGGAAGTCCTCCTGACTCCTGAACACCGTCCGTTCCTATCCCAGTAGGAGCTCGCCTGACTGCTCTCTGACTTCTGGGGGCGTTCACCTGACACCTGAACACGGTCTGTTCCTCTTTCCCAGCAGGAGCTAATTCCCCTAGCCAGCATCCTTTCCTTAATGGCTGTGCACACCTGGGCAATTACCGAGTGCTGGCCACTGCTAAAGCCTGGATCCAGGCCTAGGGATCTCATCTCCCCTCCTGCATCACCATGAAACATCCCAGTTCCAGGATCCCAAACGTAATCCCCACAAACCCTTGCTTCCTGAAACGTCTCAGCCCATCTGGCTGAGAGTCCCAGGTGATCATAACACCCAATTCTACAGTGGGATTGCCACACAATACCACAATATATATATATATATATAT
>NW_017307011.1:167593-169053 GCF_000935625.1 Nanorana parkeri
GACTCCACTTTAGATTCTGGGGAAGTCCTCCTGACTCCTGAACACCGTCCGTTCCTATCCCAGTAGGAGCTCGCCTGACTCCTCTCTGACTTCTGGGGGCGTTCTCCTGACACCTGAACACGGTCTGTTCCTCTTTCCCAGCAGGAGCTCATTCCCCTAGCCAGCATCCTTTTCTTAATGGTTGTGTACACCTGTGCAATTATCAAGTGCTGGCCACTGCTAAAGCCTGGGCCCAGGACTAGGGATCTCATCTTTCCTCCTGAATCACCTTGAAACCTCCCAGTTCCAGGATCCCATGCATAATCCCGACAAACCCCTGCTTCCTGACACGTCTCAGCCCATCAGGCTGAGAGTCCAGGTGATCATAACACCCACTTCTGCAGTGGGAGTGCCACACAATACCACAATATATATATATATATATATATGCTGCATGCTGCATGCTCATCATCAGGGGACTGACTGCGAGAACCCAGAAGAGCTTGGGCATGTGAGTGTTTGTTTTTTCTACATGACCCAGCAAAAAGGACATGGGACCAGCACGGCGGTTCTGTGAACAGAGATTGGAGGGAGCTCAGCACACAATCTCCAGCTGATCTCCTCTCCGGTCTCTGAATGCGGGGGTGATCTGTATTACATCACGTCCGCATTCATCTGCCATTCTCGGCTACAGAAGCCAGAGAGAAGCTGGTAAAGCTGCTTCATCAGTTTCTTTGGGGTCCTTAGGTGACATTAGGGGTCTTAAAGACCCCTAATGTCTCTATAAAGAGGACCTGTCACTGTAAATTTGACATCACATGGGGGTTTCTTAGCTCCCTGTGTGATAACAAAGTTAAGTGTAAAAAAAAATAAAGTTTAAAAAAATAAAGTTACAAAAAAATTTGTCACACCCAACAAAATAAAAAAAACACAAACATTTGTTTAAAGTCCCCCACGTACACACTCAAACATGTGTTGGGTGCGCCTACGCGCGAAATCGACAAGTGCGTCTATTGTGCTACCCATGTTACATATATGCAATTTTTTTTATAGTGAACAATAAAAACCCCAGTGGTGATTAAATACAGCCAACAGAAAGCTCTATCTGTCCCCAAAAAATGGTATAAAATTAATTTTGGTACGGTTTTGCATTACTGAATAAATGTCAGTCAAAGTACCGCAATGCTGAATACTGAAAAATGGCCTGGACAGGAAGGGAGTTTAACACCCTGGTCTTCAAGTGGTTAATGACTTGCCCCCCCCCCCCAAACAAAAACGCGAAATAATAGTGATATCATGCAAGATATTCCACTAATAGTGTATAGCATTATCTGCATGCTAGCTGGTAGCCTGTGTAAAATGACTAGTTAAACGGTAAGTGCAAACTGTTAATATGAAACTACGCCTGTGCAATTTTTCAATGTATCTGTTGTTTTTTAGAACTTGATTTAATAAATAAAGACAACAAGTAAATATTTAAA
>NW_017307011.1:169293-170236 GCF_000935625.1 Nanorana parkeri
TATATATATTCCTTTTATTAGGAACTTCCATGTATGGGTTGAGGGTTGGTTTGCCAGGAAAGATATTGGATCCAAATATGATGGATGGCAAGTTTTGGATGCAACTCCACAAGAAGAAAGTGAAGGTGAGGGAAATCATACACAAATGGAAACTTGAGATTCTACCCTGAACAAATCAAAGGAAGTCGTGCTTAAAGTGCAGTATTTTATTTCATTATGGATAGTACAAGTTTTACATAAAAATTTAGTTAAATAAAAAGGTACAACTGTTTTTTAATTGGAGAGGTACAAGGGTCTTTTGGGGCCCTTATCAGTCCACTTCATCTTGGACTACAGGCCACGCTCCCACACTCGGAAAGCATTTGTTCTCAAACCCATACTGAGTCTCTTCTAGTCCTCAAGTGAATAGGCCATTAGGCAAGCATGGCCTTGCTGATGCACTGCATCACATTGAAGTAGCTGGCCTTTTTTTTAACTTTACTAAGTCCTTATTTGGTGAAAAAGTCACAAAGAATGGACAGGAGACCCAAGGTGCTCCAAGATGGAAAGGACCGTATTACTAGTCCATTTAATGCTGACTGAAATTTGCTCCTCTGTAGCTAGTGGTTAAAAGTTCATCCTCTGGCCCATTCTCCTGGTGATCAGAGGGCCACTGTGCCCTATATATACAAGAAGGGCCGGATTTCCCACAAGGCCAACCAAGGCCCAGCCTTGGGGCAGCAGGGGGTAGAGGGGTAGCTGGAGTGTGGAATTCTTATCTCCCGATGCCCGGGACATGCAGTTCTGGGCACCGGGCGGGTAGTTGTTTTCTACATTTGGCCCTGCTTTGGGCAAGCAGATTTAAATGTACAGCAGGGAAGCCGCCGCTTGTTTTGTACAAGTGATCCCAGCAATGTCGCTGAGATCACTTGTATGCAGCCTGCAGGTCTGCCATTCTCCATGG